>NC_056734.1:579188121-579410621 GCF_019279795.1 Protopterus annectens | reverse complement strand
TGATTCAGTTTTTAAATATAACTTTAAAACTGGCTTCCTATTGTGAGAATGAAGAACTGCAACAGTTATCTTACTTCACAGGGGTGGACCATCAATTGACCCCCAAAATATGGACCCATTAGTCTGACTAGTCTAATACAGAAAGCCATGGAATGAATTATCATGGAAATGGTCAACAAAGACATAAGCAACCTTCAGACACTGGACCCAATTCAGTTTGACTTTGTCAGGAGATGGGCATGCCTACTAAACCGTAGTGGACTTTTTTGAGAAGGTTGCCAAGAAAATGGAGGAGGGGAAACGGTGCATACCTCCTGCCTGGACTTGACTGAGGCATTCTATACAATACTGCATTTGAGTACAGTTGTCAAGCTCATCAGACTGGGTAATAACCGCTACATAGCTACTGGCTTGCCAGCTGACTCACAGATGGGACCCAGTGGGGAACCTCAGAGCTCCAAGCTGTGAACTCTTCTATTTGTCATCTACTTATTGGAGGTAAATGCTAATGTCAAGGGACTTTGACAGACCATGATCTCAGATTACTGCAAACTGGGAACTAACACAGATGTCTCCCAGGACATAAACATCTTACAAGGGGGCCTAACACAAATGACTAGTGCCAAAGTCATGGATTAAAACTCCATGACAATAAATGCATTATGGTGCCTTTTGGGAAAATGTTCACCCAAGCTAATTACTCCATTGATAAGACACCCCTAAGAGATGACCTGGTAGTCAGAGATCTAGGAACATATGCAGACAGTAATCTGGCCTTTGACCAACATGTGGCCAAGGTTAGAGATGGATAAATGTAAGATTGCCTTTGTCATATGTGAAAATTTAATAAAGATGTTTGAAAAAAAAAAAAGATTAGAGACAGATCATGGTCAAATGGAGCCCTACTCTGGGTAATGCTTAAGTCTGACTCTGAGCAAAGCCACTTAACTAGACATCCCCTTAACTGAGCATTTTATACACACACATGCACACACACATGTGCACGCGTGCACACACACACACAATCCATTCACTTCTTCCCTCACTGTCACTGGAATGGAATGGCTCTGCTCCTGAAAATACATTCTGCTCTATTTGCTGCTCAAATGAACACAAATTGCTGGACTCTTTGGAATGGAATGGCTCTGCATATCTCCCTTCTACAGATGTGTTGTCTACAAATCAAATCTCCCATGGGTTACATTAGGATGTTGTCCCAATACTGAGGTTTCTGGGGCTTGCTGCTGCTTACATAAGTCTCCTGCAAAGTCCTGAAGGCCAGCTGTGTTTACAGAAGTCTTCAGGCTTTTATTTGTCATTGCCCCCCATAAGGTAGCACGGGTTCCTATTACCAGATTGCAGACACAGTTTGTCGAATGCGTCTTGATCGAACTGACAAGAGTGAAAAGGCAAAATTACAAAGCGGCTTTTCAGCAAATTATTTTTATTTATTTATTTTACATTTGTTGACTGGGCTAGTCTAGCTGGATATATTTCCATTTTCAGTAGAGGCCCGGGGAGAAAAGCTCCACACAATATACAGAAAAAAAAACATACAACACATGAAAGTCAATACAACAAAAACAGCAGCATCAATGTAAAGACAATAAAGAAAGTTAGCAGGCAGAAAAAAATTTACAAATAGGAACTAACATCATTACCTATAAACAAACTAAATAAAGGGTAACAAAATCGGGAAAGGTGAGTTTGGAAGTAAAAAGAAGATATTTTTGAAAAGAAGGGAAGGAAAGAAATAAAACAAATATATAGTAGAGAGGAGAAATGGGAGCAAAGTAAGAAGAAAAGAGTAAAGTAAAAAGAAAAGACAAGAAAGGATTAAACAAACTTTCAGCAAAGAGGAAAAGAGATAAGTTAGAAATTGAGATAGTTATTCATGGAAGAGGGAGAAAGATATGGGGGAAGGAAAGAGACAGAGAAGGGGTAGAATTATTTAGTCAGGATTAGTGCAGGAACAGAGCCAGAGACTTTTCAAGTATTCTTTTATTCTTTGTTTGAAGAGAGGCAGTGATGAGATTAGTGTTATGTCACTGGGTAGTAGATTCCAGTTCCTTCCTACTGTACTAGAAAAAAGAGAGTCACCAGCTGAGTTATTGGACTTTGTTAATCTAGCCATAAGTTTCCTAGAAGAACGAAGGGAGTTAAGATTATTGTATGGGATTAAAAGTTTTGAGAGTATAGGGGTGTTGAAGGCTGGTGCAGTATTTTCTGGGCAATGTTCAGTTGGAAGATGAGCAGAAGGTTTTGGAATTCCAGCCAGCCTAGTTATTTCAGGTTAATACAGTGGTGGGTTCTGAAGGGGTTGCCAGTGGCAAAGCGGGCGATGTTATTATAGCATGTAGCCAGTTTGTTAAGGTTGGCTTTCTTAAGGTTGGTAAATATAGGTGAAGCGTAGAGAAGTGTTGACAATAGATGGGAGTGGGCAATCTTGGCTCTAGCAGATTCAGTTAGGAAGGGTTTAATTCGATATAAGGATCCTATTTTTCTGTTGACCGATTTAATGGTGTTGTTTATGTGTTGATCAAAAGAGAGATTATTGTCAATGGTTATTCCTAACAGTTCTGTTGTAGGATCGGGTGTGATAACTGTGGCATTATTAGAGGAAATGGTGAAGTGTAAGGAGGGGGATCGGGTGGTGGGAGTAAAGAGAAGAAGTTTAGTTTTTTTGGCATTTAGTAGGAGGGAACTTTTATAGAACCATGTTTCAACTGAGTTAAAGATCTTTTGAGCAAGTGAACAAAGTTCAGTAGGAAAAGAAGCAGAGCAGATAAGGGTAGAGTTGTCTGCATATTGGATGCAGGTAGCCTGAGGGATAGCAGAATGGAGATCATTAATGAAAAGGGAGAATAGAAGTGGCCCAAGAATGGAGCCCTGAGGGACACCAATGTTAATGGGTAGGAGAGAAGAGATTTGATTTCCCCATAGAACTGCTTGTTGTCTATTGCTAAGGTAAGATTTAAACCATTTAGTGGCTAGGTTGTCAAAGGAGAGGGATTCAAGTATGTTAATTAAGGTGGAGTGGTTGACCATGTCGAATGCTTTGGAGAGGTCGATAAAGAGAGCAGAAGAGAGAAGGTTATTATTACGGTTCTTATTGATGGTTTCTACAAAAGATAAGAGAGCAGTGGTAGTACTATGATGAGGTCTAAAACCATGTTGACAGTTTGCTATTATGTTGTGCAGAGTGAGATGTTGTAGAAGTTGCCGGTGAATACATTTTTCCATAATTTTTGCTAATGGAGAAAGGAGATCAATTGGTCTGTAGTTGGAGTAATCGATAGAGTTACCCCCTTTATGTAATGGAATAATATGGGAAACTTTCCAGATATCAGGGATGGTTCCTTCTTGGATTGTCCTATTTATGAGTATGGATATAGGGTATGCAATCACTTTGGCAGCCCTTTGGAGATAGAGAGATGGGAGCTTGTCAGCTGAAGGGGTACAAGGTTTAAGTTTGTTAATAAGTCTATGGATAAAAGATGTGGGGATAGGTTGTAGTGTAAAGTTATAGGATGGGTCCTTAAGGTTACTTGGAGGGGTGACATTGTTGATGTTCATTTGTCTGGCTAGGGTTTGGATAGAGTCAATAAAGAAAGAGTTAAAAGCATTAGCAGTTTGGTGGGGGTTGTCTGGGTCAGCATTGAGAGGGGTTGGAGTTTTGGTTGTTCCTGGGGAAAGGAGTTTATTGATTGAAGACCAGAACTGTTTGGGGTTGTTATGGTTTGTTTGTTGGAGTCTACAGTAAAAGTTTTTTTTGTCAGTAATAATTGCTTTTTTTGTCAGATTTCTAAGCTGACGGAAGTGAAAAAGATCAGGGTTATTTCTATGGTGTCTCCATAAAGCCCAGACTTTATTTCTGGAGAGAATTAAGTTTTTTGTTTCCTTAGAGAGCCATGGGGCAATGTTAGGTTTCATTCTGATAGCATGCGTCGGGGCATGTTTATCAAGAATGGATAAGAAGGTAGTATTAAAGTATAATACTGCATTTTCAAGAGGAAGTGTTTTTAAGCGGTTCCAGTTACATGAGTTCAGTTCAGCTTGAAATAAATCTATGTTAAACTGTTTGGTAGAGCGTATTTTTCTAATGTTTGGGAGGTTAGGGAATTCAATCTTGTCTCTTGTAATATAAGTCAGAGAGTGGTCACTGACATCATCTGGCAGGGTTCCTACATCATATAATTGTTTGTCTTTGTTTATAAGTATCCAGTCAATAATACTGTCTTTATTATTAGGCTTATTGATTCTTGTAGTTGAGGTCATGGTTTGGGTGAAACCATGGAGGTTAATGTGAGAAGTAAGATTTTCAGCATTAATACTTTTCCAGTCTATATTAAAGTCACCAAGAATTACAGTTTCTTGGGGGTAAGTTGTAGATACCCAGTTGAGAAAGGCTTCTAAAGTGGGTATATTGTTACCAGGTGGTAAGTACATACAAATTATGTAAAAGGATTTCCTAGAATTCAATTGAAGTTTTGTAATAATGATTTCTGCTTTGCTATCCTGTGTTGGGTCTACTGGCAGGGTGGAGATATTTAAATGATTCTTAAAGAGGATTGCAACTCCACCACCTTTACGTTTTGAACGGTCAAGTCTATCTATATTATAGCCGTGTGGTGAAATGGCAGTATCTTTGGTGTCAGGTTTTAGCCAGGTCTCTGAGAGGCAGAGGATGTCAAAAGAGTGGGTATCTAGGAGTGCATGGAGGTGTGATACTTTGTTATTTAAACTTTGAATGTTAAGATGACCTACTAGGAGAGTATTATTAGTTTTTGGTCTAAAAATTTGGAATGAGGGGTCTGTTGGGCCTGGGTAGGATGGATGTCTCCATCTTGTAAGGTGAGATTAATAAGTTTAGTTAATGAGTTGTTTATTAGCTGGATTTGAAGCTTCAGTTTTTTATCAGTAGTTAGGACATAATTAATATGGGAGAGTCTATGGTATTTGGATAGAAGGTATCTGGGGGTGCAGGAAATGATGGGGTATGAATTGAGTGTAGTAGAAGGGCAAGCTAAGGTTTGTTTTTGTGTGTAAGTAGGATGGACAAAAAGTTGATTTTCAAAGAAGGTAAGAAGGTAGGCTGAGAGCATGATAGTTAAGAGTAAGAGTGAGAGTATAGGTATAGTAAAAGAGTTGGTAGCCATGATAGAAGAAAGGTTAAGGTAGAGGCAGACAAGGTTAAACATTTAATAGCAAGTTTCAGAAAGTGAAATATGAAAGATGTAGAGTAGGGAGTGTATAAGAAAGGACTGTGGAATATTTGAGGGCAAAAAGTAGAGAGAAATAATAGGTTGGATTAATAAGGGAGGGTAAATGGACAGAGAGAGAGATATTGGGAGAAAAGGGGGAGAGGTGAGGGGTGGGGTATAAAAAAGAGAGTGAAAAGAGACTAAAGCTGATAGGAAGGTAGAGGTAGGGGGTGTGTCTAGAGAGGTTTAAGTGTAGGACCCCTGGGAGTGGGTGGGAATTGGGGGTAGGGAGGGGAGCGGAGTGAGGCCGCAGGGCGAATGGAGCGGGTAGAAACAACTGAAGGAGAGATAGGCAAGTAGACAATCAGTAAAAGAAGGTGAGTATGGTAAGATAGGTGTAAGATTGAAGGAGTAAAGACTAAGTACACCAGAGAAAGAAAGTAGATTAGAGGAAGGTAGAATAAGAGTATAAGCAGACAGTGCAGAATGGAGAAGGAGCAGGTCCAAGTATAGAAGTAAAAATAGGCAAGTTACAGGGATAAGAACAGAACAGTATGAAGGGAGGTAGGCAGTAAGTCAGGCGTTCTTTCCCTGGGAAAGAATTTGCTTGGCCGCTTTCGTTACTTTGCCGTTTTGGGCACTGTAGTGAGATCTTGGAGTTGGTATATTTAAGTAAAGGGGGTGTGAGGGGCTTAACACATTATGTAATGTTTTAAAGTATTTTTGTTTTTTGTTTTTTTTATTTCGGAACAGCGATTTTTTTGTTTCCCTTGGAAAAAAATTGCTGTTCTGAGGTTTCGGCATTGAAAGCTTTTGCTTACATGGGGTCGATTATTTATCGTTTGCTTTTCTAAGTGAGCGATAATATAATATAGACCCAGGCAGCACAGGACCCCCCCCCCAACCAACAGAGGTCCTAGGCAGTTGCCTAGGTTGCCTAGTGCTGAATTCAGCTTTGGCCAAGGTAGTAAGAAAATCATTCTGTCACCTAATTTATAAGTAATGGCTTGGCATCCAGATCCAAGGAAGTCACAGTACCACTTTATTTGGCCCTTATCAGACCCATGATTGAGTACAATGCCCCATCAGTGTGTAACTGACCAGACATGTGCAACAGCTGGAATGCTCATAAATGTTCTTTACCAAGATAATCCAGAGTATAAACACACTGTCCTATACGGATCACATTAAAGCCATCTCTCTGCACTCATTATGCTACAGGTTACTGATAGGTGATCTATGCCTGGCATACGAGGCATCCTTGGATCCAGCTCTGATAGACCTTCTGTACATCGTCAAAATGAACAGCATCAGAACCACTCGATCCAAGGATTTTATTTTTGCGTGCAACAGATATGTGTCTCAGAGAATCCCCATGCTCTGGAACAGCCTCCCTATCCATGTGAAGCAGAGTCCATCCCTAACCCTATTTAATCGTATCCTTAACCAATTGATGGAAAACCAGAAATTCACCCTGCATCTGGCCCCCATGTCTCTGATACACAATGGCAGAGGCAGACAGCAACTATGTCAAAGCTAACATACCTCCCCAAATAACCTTTAGAAATTTCGTATCTAACATACCCTCTCCTAATAAACATCCATGATACATGCTGGATTGGGTTGCACAGTTAGGCTTATGAAGGCTCTGGCAGTCAACTAGCCTAGTATATACCTCGGAAACTATGAAGCCAGAGAAGTGAAAGTGGTGCCAAAACCTCACACTAGGGATGCACATGGCACATAAAATGAATCATGCAGTAAGACAGGTAAGTGTGCTACAAAATACAGATAGGAAGATTCCACTCAACTTAGGTGACCTGTTTAAGAACTAGTGCTAAAACACAACAAAAACTGCAAATCACAATTCATGTAATCTTATTACTCCCAAGGGAAAGCTTTTAATAACTAAAGTAAACAGATACCTCATGAGCCCTATCATGAGCAAGGGCCCTTCCACTAGTTAATGCCAGTATCTAATGGCCTAACTATAATCCAGAAAGAAAAATGAAAATCCACAACACTCTTTCACTCAGGATAAAATCACTAGCACATGTAACACTGAAACAGGCACCGACAAGCATTCACCATAGAAATAGTATCTACTCACAATTTGTCTTCACAGATTTCCAGAGAAGCACAATCTCAAAATTTCTCTGCTAATCAGCCATAAAAGCTATGATAGCTAGTGAAATAATATCATTTACCAATACAAATTTTCTTTTCACAGTTTGTGTGCCCAAAGTATGATGTTTTCATGCATTTAAAATATTTAGAGAAAATGAAAGCATTTCTAGAGATATTTATTTGGCATACAAAGATTAAACATTCAGCCTTACTATTATTGTTAAAAGCATCTGATGTTTTGGCTTCCCAAAAGTAACAGGTAAATATAAGCAAAACAGCTATCTTATGGCATAAGGCTCTGCTGAATAATCATGCTGTTAATCATCAATAATCCAATATTGAAAATGGTATGTCTGAAATTCGCTTTGTCCCAAACCAAAGTCACCGACTCTTAAAATTTCAAAACTGAGCACTGAAATGTCAAGATGTCCAAAACTAATAATGCCACATCAGCCATTACATCCCAGAGCTTGTAGATGACTTCCAAAACATGCACAACTCAGCAGTCCTTTCTTCTTGATTTCCTTAATTCACAGGCTTTTGCTAACATCCACCGTACCCCAAAGAGAAATGAGCTTCAGCATTACAGCATGTGTGAGAGTCAGCAAACACAGCACAGCGATCTACAGTTCTGCCTCCTCCTCCTTCCCTGCTTGCTATTCACGAAATACCATCCAGGAAGAGCTAAACACAGCAAAATGGGCTGGATGTGATATTCTGCTTATGCTCTTTCCCACAAACCTGCAAACATAGGATCAATAGGCAGAAACACAGGCAGAAACGTAGGGTCAAACACAATTTGGTAATATGAAAAGAAGCAAAAGTTCAGCCATAGCAACCGCATGGTATACACTACATGCACATGGATAGGGCGTTAACCATCACCATCCTGCCAAAGGCAAATCTGGTCTAAGTATAATGAGTGGCTGTGACACTCGATAGGCAGTGGTTAAGAGAAAAGGACATGTAACTGGAAGAACTGAGGAGGGGACTTTGGTCTGTGTAAGGATAGACTCCATCTTAGCCTAGTAGGGGTAGTGGCTTTCAGACTGCAGCTGAGAAGTAGTTCTCAGTGATCACACCTTTAAGGTGGAAAGGTGAGGACGTCTCATAGATGTAAAAGTAGGGTGGCAGATACAAAGACCCAGGAAATTGGCAGAATGATGAAACAGATACAGAGCAAAGCAGATGAACAAAAAAGATTAAGTAGGGGAATCATTACAAAATGACTATTCAGTGAGACAAGTATGGGGAAGGAAGATAGTAGAGGCAGCAATGAGTGACACTGATGGTACACCGGAATCCCGAGACATAGACAATAGGGGGGTGAAACATACAGGCATCAAGGTAAACACTGTTTAGGAATGACTGAAAGATGAAGAATGGATGGAAATATATAGTTATGTAAGAGTGTGCATAAAATGCAAGGCCATAGACAGTGAGGAGCAGCAACTACAAGGATGGGCAAGGAAACTGATGGAGTCAAACACTGGAATAAGTGTCATGCTACAGAGGAGGATAAGAGAACAGCACAGGAAATAAAGGAGTGAGGCAGGAGAGCAAGAGCTATACCCATATGGGGTATGAATCTGCCAGGAGCAGACTTAAGAGATACCATACCCCAGGAGAGAGGGGGGAGGTGCAGGAAATGAATGAGGTTGAGGGATTCCACCAGCTCATGAAGGTCTGTACCACAAAGGACATACTTATAGATACAGCCCTAACCAAGGCGATTTTATGGAAATTCAGGTTAAGGCGCTGCCAGATAACTGCGATCACACCAATCTGTGGTTAGAATGAGTAAGAAGGCAGGAATACAAGGAAAAGAGAAATGATGTGGAATTTTAGGGAAGGTGATTAACATGAGCTGATGAGAGGACCAATGTGAATTAGAGGCCTGAAGGCAAACTGAGAGAGTAAACAAGTTATGCCTAAGTGTCAGGGGCAGAACATTCAGGACTATGGATAAAAAAATGATGACGACCCAAACATTGAAAATGTGATGGCACACATGGCTTCACAGGAATGTCAGGCTAGCAATTGGAGCAATGGATAAAGCATACAAAAGATGTAAGTGAGGGTTACAGGAAGAACAGGCATTGTTAAATAAGGGAAGCAATAGAGTAACAAATGAGGTGAGAGCAACAACGGAATAAGTCAAAAGCAGATTGGTGAATATTGTCATAATAGGAAAGGAAGACTTTTTATGTTTGCAGTACAAAGAAGGAAAGGATAGACAGAACAGGCCAGGCTGAGCATATATGGAAGGATGATCACAATAGGCAGGGAAAAGGCAATGGTTCTTAAAGAATTTCTCCCCAGTCTCCATAAAGGAAAGGAGGGTGTACCTTTCCAGAATAGTAGTAGTAGCAGAGATTGTTGTTTTATTCACAGAAATCCAGAAAGGAATGTCAATACCAAAAACTATAAATAAAGTTAGAAAATGCTTCATTTCTTATTAGAGAATGGGAAACTGTACATCAACACCCTGATTGGAGAATAAACGTTCTCTAGCATGGAATTAATGTACAAGTAATACCCGCTGACAAACAAGTCCACTGCTTCATGGCAGCATATCAAGCTGCCATGGAGCTCAAACTGCAAAAAAAACTAATGGCCGTCATTGTTTTATGCTCACTAAGCACCGGTTCTGCTGTTTAGTGAGCGTAAAATGTAAACAAAAAGGAGAGAGACTGTGTGTATATGTGTGTGAGAGAAAGAGAGAGAGAGAAAAAGATCGAGAGAGTGAGAGAGAAAGCGAGAGTGATCTTGTGTGACTGAATGCTTGTTCGAAAGTAGAGGAGTCCGTGTGTGTGTGTGTGTGTGTGTGTGTGCGTGCGCGTGCGTGTGCATGTGTGTGTGTGTGTGTGTGTGCGTGTGTGCGTGTGTGTGTGTGTGTGTGTGTGTGTGTGTGTGTGTGTGTGTGTGTGTGTGTGTGTGTGTGTGTGTGTGTGTGTGTGCGTCATCGAGAGAGAGAGATGAGAGCAATCTTGTGTGAGTGAGTGCATGTATGAAAGCAGAGGAAACTGTGTGTGTGAGAGAGATTGAGAATGAGAGTGATCTTGTGTGAGTGAGTGTGTGTATGAAAGCAGAGGAGACTGTGTGTGTGTATATGTATGTGTGTGGAAGCAGACAGACTGTGCCTGTCTCTATGGAAGAGAGAATGGGCTCTATGTAAAATTGTGTTTTACTTGGTTATTACTTTTTAAGCACCATTATTTTTATATATAAAACCAAGTAAAGCGAATCCGGACTGGCAGATGAAAGAATAATTTAACAAGTGCAAATACAAACTAAAAAAAAAAAACAAACTTGTTGCACAAATAACCAAAAGGTAAGCGCTTTTGTTTGTACTAATGACAAACTTCCTCTGACAAATACACATTATTTCCTTATAGTTTAAAAACGTTAGTGAAAATCAAATTACATTTCTCATTTGTCCATCTCCTTATGAGTCATAATGACAAATTTTTTATATATGTTTGATGCAAAATGCTTCCTCCAACACCATTAACATATATTATAGCAAGTTTGAAACATTAGGCGGAGGAACTACTTTACATTAAAAATATATAAAAAAATAATATAGTGCTAAAAAAAATAAATAAGCAAGTAAAACACAATAATTTTACAGAGAGTCCATTCTCTAAGGGCAATAATGCCCTGCAGGGTGTGTATTAATGTGTAATTAATGCCCTTCCGGGGTGAAGAACTCCGCCTGCTGCATCGGGCCTCATAACACCCCTAGTTGGGCGTTAATTACACATTAACACACACCCTATCAGGCATTATTGCTTGCTTAATTGGCAAGCAGAGCATAACATATTATTTGATTTTCACAGCACAGCACTATACATAATTATTACAGCTGCACTTGAATGCAGCTGTCTTTTCTCCTGTTGCACAAATACTGTTAGCAGTTGCTTGTAGATTTATGGACGGGTTTTTAAAATCAAATGTTTTAACTGCACATATAATTATAGATGACACATTGCATACTAGGCTATTGCTAATAAATGTTTTGATCTTCACATACTGTAGTTAAACATTAAAAGAGTTGAAATGAATTTCATTTTTATAGTGCACTTAATTGTCATTATACATTTATTTAGTTTTCTCACAGTGTTGGAACTAACTAGTGAAGCAAAATGTAGCATTACATTATAACATCATTATCAATACAATCTCATTATTAATCAGTTGTGCATTTAAACACATTTGCTTAACTTTTCATATAATCACAAATGCACTGTGTTTTATTTTATACATATAACTTTTAAAAAGTCCAGTTTTAAAAATATTTAACAAGATACAATATATATTGCTCTTATTTAAACATCCAAATTTCATTTGAGTTGATTTAGGTATTTGGAGCAGTCTATAACTTAAATAAACTTTAAATGTACCGATTGTTCATGGCCACTTTTCAACACACGTGACTTATATTACTGATTGACTGGCTTGTTATCTTCAGAGATGGGAGGATCGTGCAGATATCTATTAGTTTGAAAAAAAATGTCTGAAACAGTCCAGGATGGTTCCTCCCCATTAAATCTATCATAATTAGTTTGATGCATTTTTTCTGCAACTTAAGAACTCATGCTTTTACTCAGACACAGTCACCAGATTTTAGTTGTGTCATTACACCTTTGGAATACAGATGTACAGCTGGCCAGCTGAGGAATTGCTCTGGCTTTTTAGAATTGGATTCACGAAATGCATCGTTCAACTCTTGCACATTTTTCTGGAAGAGCTGTTACCTTTCCATGCAGCATTACAGATTTGTCAGTTCATAATAAATGTACCAGGAATACAAGTTCAGTTCAAGTTTATAGATTACTCTTCCTATGTTTAGTGAACTTTTTTTTGGCAAATTCCAGTATAAGGTGGTGTAAATTAAAGCAGTGAAACTCAGTTCTTTCTCTTTGTAGTAAATTCAGACTGCTGTTAACTCTCTTTGGCCAAGTTAGTAATTAAAGTTCAGTTCTTAACAACATATTCATTATGACTGTCACTCAGTAATGGCGAGCCATGTCAGTTTTTCTCAGTGGCCATCTGAGAAAGTCTGCTCAGTACTCATCTCAGAACATCTGCTTGTCTGGTTTCACGGTCGCTGGTATACTGCATGTAGGATTTAATAAGGCTGCTTTACAGGTTCATTTGTTCATAGGTCATTACTAGGCAACTGGCCAAAGAGCCATTTTAAGCCTAGCCAAGCTTACCCCAAATTTACCAAATCATTGCTGTAATGTGTCAATATCCCAAAGAATTTTATGTTTATGATATAAGGTTGTACACATTAAGTGTTCACAAGTGTTCCTGACCAATATAAGGACATAGGTACAAAACTAGGGATAAATTTGTAGTTTCCCATTTATTGATCCAAGTTACATTTGAATAGGGTTATGGATGAGATTTGCTTCACATGAATAGGAAGCCTGTTCCAAAGAAGGGGTAATCCCTGGGGTACATACTTCTTCGTCCAGTATTTCCAGTCTATGTGGCAGATGTGGTTTAGGTCCTCCATTGGGTATTTTTGATGCTATTTGTTTTGCAGATATGCAACAGATCCATCAGAGTGACATCAATGCATGCCCTGTAAGTTAGGCATAGATCGCCATGCAGCAATCTGTCAGAGATGAAGTACAGGGATAGGGCATGAGATGGTCCACATAGGACTTGTTTAATCTCTGTATTCCTTTTTGTGAGAATGCTCTGTGGTTTCTCAAGTTGTTGCAAATACATAATCAAGTACATGCTAAAAGGGTGCATTGCACTCAACGATTTGTCTGATGAGAGTTGAGTACAGGGGAAACAATGACATCCTAGCACCTGTATGCCATGTCTTTACCCATAAGTTGTGCAACACCGAATGATCTTCTCACCACAGTATGTGGTGATCAAAGGTTAAGTTCCTGTCAACATGTATTCACAGATCTCTGACCACTGGGTCTAATTTTAGGGGTGTATTATCACTGTGATAATTTCCAGGGGTGGCCATCTTTCCAAAGGGTACTATTAAACATTTTTTCACATTGAGTTGTAGTCCTTGGCTCAGGCACCAGTTGTTTGTCATTGTCAGATCCTCTTGAAGTATGTCTGTCTTTCTAGCACCAATCACTGTGGGACTCTGCTAGTGACTGGCCTCTTTGTGGAGGTGGATTCCCCTAGCCTAACTTGTTTCTTGTCAATGAGCCAGCTGGCTATCCATCAGGTGACATATGGGTTTATGTGTAATTTTGTAAGTTTATCTAAAATGCCTGAGTAAGTTATTGTGTCAAATATCTTATCCAGGTTGAGGTAGGCAGTGTGCACTGTTGTGCCCTCGTCCACAGCTTTAATGACCTTCTTGATGAAGTTAAGTTGGCATGACATGCCTTTGACAACAGCAAACTGAGTAGGATCTACAGTCTGCATGTTTCATTTGTCGTTGTTTATCAGATCCAGGATAATTCTTTCCAAGAACTTGCATATGAGAATAATCTTACCTATGGGTTTGTAATCGCCTAGGTCTGTGGATGGCATACGTTGCTTACAGGGAAAGCTGCTGCAGTCCTCCATTCATTTGACACAAAACCTGTGTGGAGGCTATGCTTAAAAAGAGATTCTAACTGGCCAGACAGACCATGTTTCATGCTATTCAGGAGGCATCCTGGGATATTATCAGAGTCCATCAAAGCGGTATTCTTGGCCTTAGCGAGCACAGTGAGGACCTGCTCCCTAGTGACAGTTGGTGGAGAAATGCTTCAGGGTATTTCCTGGGGGGGAGATGAATGTGAGTGATAAGGGGGTACAATTTCAGCAGATTTGCCATATCCTCTGGCTCTTTATAGGTGGTTCCATTTACCGTTAGCCCTGTACATTGTTGGGTGTTGCCTTTAAGGTTGCAGATATAACTGCAGAAAGCTTTATGGCTGCCCATAGCTTTGGAGGATATTTTTCTCTCAGATGTGGCCATAGTGGTTTTATTCATCCCCTGAGTTGCTTGTTCAGATTGATGAGGGAGTTTTTGCCTTGCTGGACAATGCCTTTCCTGTTTTTGGATGTGATTTTCTTTCTACAGCCAAATTATACTGGCATTCTACCAGGATGACTTGTTTTTGGGTATTGCCCTATATTTGTTTTGAGTAGCTATAGCTGCTTAGCTGCTGCTATGTGGCTATTTAGATGACTGTAATTTGTGATTTTTACTAGTGGACGGTACAAGAGGGCTGATGACCAGCTACTAGGCTGTTACTTGTACTTCCTTGGCTGTGCTCCTCAGAGCAAAAGACAGTTGCTCCTTGCACAAATGAGTACTTGGGAGATTTCTAAGATTGTTTTGAATAAAGAAAATTTTAATTCAAAGTACTTGTGAATATACAAGGTAGTGTAAGTAAGTCACCTCTGCAAACTTGTCACATTTATAGCAGCACAGAATATTACTAAAATAAAAAAATGCCCCACCCCGGCCAATCACTAAATCATACAAAAGATTGACTATATGGATTCACAGTTCAAAGATAGATAAGGCTACTTCCTACTGCCTCAAGAATGAAGAACTAATTCCTGTTAATGCAGAATCCCTTCAGCAAAGCCAAAAGTGCAACAATTAAGTGCCAACAGCAAACACAAAGCAAATTATACAGTAACACTGTCTGAAAGGCTTTTTAAAAGTGCAGATCTCAGCAGTCGGCAAACTACAATATTTTGTCACTTTAAATGACTTAAAGTGCATCAGTCAGAAAATAAAGCAACAATAAAGCAGTAGCAGTCTGATATAGTTAAATGAAGGGCAAAACAGTAAAATAAATCTCTTGTCTGTATAGAATGGCACAGGATAAATTCAGGACCCACTTTTTCTTCTCTTGCACAAAGACCAATAGCAGCTACTTGCTGATTTATAAAATTTTTAAAATCAAAATTTGTATTTGTACAAATAATTATGGGTATAATATTAGATTAGATTACCTCATTTTTGTCTGCAAGGGTGATGAGAAGGACTTTGCAGAATTTATACAACTAAATAAGAACTTGTTTGGTCTGGAATTTTCTTTTTTTGCCAATAGACGTTTGATACAATTCTTCAATGTAGAATTTTATATTGAAGGGAATAACAGGGTCCAGTTTAAACCCTTTTCGAAAGAGAAAGAGAGAGAGATGGGGAGGAATGGCAGAGAGGATCATAGGATGAGGGGTACAAGAATGCTAGTGATGAGAGCTGTGCAGAGGGAGCTTGAGGGATTCCAGCAGTAAGGTAAGGGTTCCAGCGGGGGGGGGGGGGGGTTCCATAGTAAAAAGGGGAAGTGAGGGCTGCCAGTGCAGTGCTAGCCACTCAGGGAAGAGTGGCCTTGACTTGACTGGTTGCAGGGACAACCTTGTCTCTGGCTACAAAAAAAAAGCCGCTTAACGTGGTTTATTAAGACATTGCTTTGACCACACTGAGTGCTTACTTGCTTAAGGATGTTGGGATACAAAAAAAAAAAAAATCAATCGGTTACTACAGTTTGCAGTCGGGAGTGACAGGTCTTCATCATGACTTCTTGCTAGTTTTTTTTTTCTGCAGACTGTTAGAGTGGATTCTGTTGTAAGTTGTATGCTAATGTGTGTTTTTTTTTTTTTGTCTTTCAGATGGCTAACATGCAGAAACTTCATCAGTGTTGGGAGGTGATATTGGCCCTGGTGGAAGGGCTGTTCCAGGATGTGTTGAATGTTGATGCGGTGTCAACAGAACAGGTGGGGGAATCCAGCCAAAAGAGGTGGCATTCCACTCCGAGAGCTAGGTTGGCAGCATGAGGCAAGAGACAGTGAGTATCGAATAAGGTGTTTCCAGTTACCCCATCAGCATCTGGCGGGATTCAAGATGGAGGATCAGGTACTGATCTTACATCAACTGTTTTAGTAGGAAAGCCTGATGTAGGGAATGTGGGGGCAGTTGGGGAGGACAGGGAGTCTGTCAGGACAGAATTTGGTTGTGATTGGAATGACATGGGGGGTTACCACAGAGGTTATGGGGAGTTGTGGGTCCAGTGGGAGGGGGTGGAGCAAGTAGGTAAAAAGGACAGTGCAGAGTCAGGGGATAGCCCGGGATCAGGTTCTGAACTAGGTTCTGATTTCAGCCTTTGCCCGGGTGTCTGGTTAACTACACAGATTTTGGGTCAGGGAATGGAGGGAGTCTTTTTGACCCCGCACATTCCTTCCACAGTTAAGGAGAAGATTTGGAAGGGAGAATATGTGGATGTTTTTGAGTTGATCGATGCAGAAGGAGTACAGCAGTTGGTGGAGTCTGAGTCGGCTAACAGTAAACATTTATTGGCGGCCCTGGCTGCATTGGGGAGGAGGAGGGTAGGGAGGATTTGACCTCGGATATGGTTTATTGTGTGGCACTACTGCTGGAAAAGGATGTGACTTTGGTACTGCCTCTTTTGAGTTATTTTCTCACTATTCAGGAAACTCAGCATTTATGGCCTGGGAATGCTTGGTTGTGGTATGACCAGAGGTTTCAGAAGTGGAAAGCAGTTGATCATTCTCTCCACTGGGAGGTGCAGCATCCAGACATCTGGTTGTCTACCATGATGGACAGTTACGGCAGGAGTATTATAGGTGGTAAATGGGGAGAAGGGTGTGGTGTGTGTTGGACCTTTAATGCCAGACGTTGTTCATGGGTAGGGTGCAAGTTCTTCCATGTTTGTTCAAATTGCGGGGGGAGCCATCCAGCTGCTCAATGTGGGTGCCGTGAGGTTAATTCTATGACTGCAGCCATAATATCAGGGGGTGGGGGCTTTCCAGCTTATTAGGGGTTTCAGAACTTTTGGGGTAGAGGTAATTTTCATGGATCAAGGAGTGGGGGTCTCTTCAGGGGGGTTAGGGAAAGGGAAGGGATCGCAATCACCCATTAAGGTGGGGGTGTTGCGCTGCATGCTCCAATCCTTTCCAGATACTGCAGTTAAGGAGGAGATATTGGATGGTTTTGAATGAGGGTTCTCTATTAAATTCATGGTGGTGGGGAATGGGAGGGCTTGCAAGAATATGTAATCATTGTGAGGTAAGAAGGACATTTTATGGGGTTTGGTTGAGAAGGAGCATCAGGCATGTTGGTTACTGGGCCCATCTGACAGCCCACCTTTTGACAATTTTAAGGTTTCTCCATTGGGTTTGGTACCAAAGAAATGGGAGGGGGAGTTCAGCTTGATTAATCTTTTGTCATATCCCAAAGGGAACTCTGTTAATGATTTCATTGTAGGTGAGGATGCCAGGGTTAGTTATGCCTCCTTGGATGATGCGGTTGGGGTCATTAGAGGTTTCAAGGATCCATGGTTAGTGAAGGTGGATATTGAGTCAGCCTTTTGTTTGCTGCCAAACAGCCAGGAGGAGTGGTTGTTACTAGTCACAGTGGTAGGTAAACATTTTATTTCAACAGGGCCATGCCGAAGGGTTGTTCAGTTGCATGTGCAACCTTTGAGAAATTCAGTACAGTGCTTCATTGGGTGTGGTAGCAATGGGTTGGCATGCAGAAGGCGGTACATTACTTGGACAATTTCTTGCTAGTTGGGGATGGATGGACTGGTGCGCAGAAAGGCTTTCAAGAATTTTTGGGAATGTGTGAAGAGTTAGGGGTCCCATTGGCTTGGCATAGGTTAGAAGAACCAGCAAGAGCATTAGATTTTTTGGGATTATTAGTGGATGCAGAACAGTGATAGTTTTGTCTGCCTATGGATAAGATAGACAGAGTGAATGCTACAATTAGGTCAGTTGTGGCTAAGGATAAGGTATGGATCTGCATGGTAATGGAGCTGTTAGGGGTTTTGAATTTTGCATGTCGGGCGGTGCATCAAGGACGTACTTTCTGTAAGTCAGTGGCATTTTTGTTAAAAGGGGGTGAGAGTAAGCACCACTGGGTGAGGGTTAACAAGTTGGTTCAGGAGGATTTCTTGCTTTGGTTGTGTGTTTTGGACCAGTCCAATGGGATTTCCTTTGGCATGCAGATTGTGTTGGGCAAGAGGAGTTCCAGTTATTCACAGACACAGCAGAATGGGTGCTTATTTTGGAGGACAGTGGTTTGCAGCTCAGTAGTCAGTGGATTGGAAGGTGGAATGGAAAAGGGAGGTTGCGTTTCTAGAGTTGATGCCAATTTGGGCAGCTTCTGTAGTTTGGAAGGAGTGCTTGCAGGTGAAGTGGGAAATTTTTCATTTGGACAACATTGCAGTGGTGAGGGTGTTGCAGACAAAGACGGACAGATCAGAGTTGCTGTTGTTGATTTTGCGTAAGTTGGTTTTGCAGAGTTTGATCATTAATTTTTCATTTACAGGGGTGCATGTGTCTGGGGTGAGCAATGCCATTGCTGATGGCTTGTCCCATTTTCCGTTTTCCAGATTTCAACAGCTGGCACCAGGGGCGGAGGAAGTATCAGTAACATTGCCAGAGGAGGTGTGGCATCCTAGGTCAAGGCAGCTAGGAGGTTGGTGTGACTATCTTGGATGGTGTCTACAAGGAAGGCTTACGGTAGAGCTCTTTACAAATTTGATCAGTTTGTTTTGCAATTGCCAGATGAAGAAGGGGTTTGGTCAGAGGAGTTACTGCTTCATTACTTAACTTGGGCTTGGGGTTTAGGCAAGGCTTTACAAACGATTAGGGTCGATTTAGCTGCAGTTAGCGTATTCACACGTGTATCTGGGTTACACAATTTTACAAAGTCTTGGATGGTTGGGCGTATGCTGAGAGGATGGGGAAGATTGGCTGGAGAGTGTAGTGATATGCAATGGCCATTGACAAGGGAGTTTTTGAATGTTTTACTTAGAGGTTTAGCCTTACTGGAAGGGAAGTCCTTGGATTACGTTATGTGGGTCACTTTGTGTGTGTGGTTATATTTTGGTATGTTCCATGTGTCTGAGTTGTTAGGATCATTACTTTGGAGGGATGTAATGATAGGCCCTGGGAAGGTGGTTATTGGATTGCAAAGTACTAAAACAGATCAGTTGAGGAAAGGTACATAGATAGTGCTCAAAAAAGATAGGAATGCTATGCTTTGCCCAGTAAGGTAGGCTATGGAATTAAGGCAGATTCAGGTAAGGGGCCCATTTGACTTGGTTTTCCGGTGTCAGATGGCAGGAGGGTGACAAGTGGCCGGCCCATGCAAATCATCAGGAGGGTTTTTCATTGCATGGGTTTTACAGTGGAGAGGTTTGCATTTGATTCCTTTTGCATCAGTAGGGCTTCAGATTTGGCTAGGGAAGGTAGTTCCTTTGAGGTTATTACAAGAGTTGGGAGGTGGTCTTCTAATGCCTTCTTATCTTATATTAGATAAGATTTTAACTGCATTTAATAATATGTGTTTTTTTTTTTTTTTTTTTTTTTTTTTAGGAAAGCGGATTGTCATCCTGGGTCATTCTTATATCCGTTGGGCGGAAAAACGGGCAGCAGTTGGTGGATGGAAAGAATCTGTGTTTGTCACAGTTAGGTTGGACAGTTGGCATTGGGTTAGAGGGTTTGGATGGGATCAACTGATGCATGAGTTTGAAGTGGTAAGGCTCTGAGTAGGTTGTCTGTGAATATTAGTTGTGCACTTAGGCAGTAATGATCTGGGATTTCTTTCGAAGAAGCAGTTGGTGGATACTATAGCAGATGACTTGTTTAAGTTGCAGACATTATGCCTTGGTATGTATATAGCATGGGCGGAGATAGTACCACATTTGACTTGGAGTAATGCGGTTAGTTACCAGGCTGTGGAGTGGGTTCAGAGGTGGCTAGCCAATTGAGAGGTTTAGGCATGTATGCTATA
The DNA here is from genome assembly GCF_019279795.1 of Protopterus annectens. Lineage (NCBI taxonomy): Eukaryota > Metazoa > Chordata > Ceratodontiformes > Protopteridae > Protopterus > Protopterus annectens. The sequence continues at coordinate 579,390,533 of NC_056734.1, read as the reverse complement.
GAGCATAGGGACTTCAAAGATAGAGATGGTGTTTGGTTACGATCAGATGGGGTACATTTAAGTAATGTTGGTTTAGATTTATTTAATGTACATTTGAAATTGTTTTTAGAGGGTATAGTAAAGATTATTGGATAACAGGGGGAACAGCCTGGGATCAGGCTGGTGGGCGGGCAAGAGGGACAGGATTGTCCTCTTCTGTTCCCCTCTAGGTGATGGTGTTGATGGCATTGAGTTTGGGGGTCAAGTGAGTTGCTACATGCTGCTTGATAATAATAAGTGAGCTTATTTTTACACTGCTTATTTAGAAGGAGTTATCAGGTACGCTGCCCGTTTAAGGTTTTGGTCAGGGTGAGCAGGTACGCTGTCCTGATGGATGATGTGGACAGGGTGAACTGCTCTGATGGATGTCTCAGACAGGGTGAGTGGGTTTGTTACGTTTGACTGGGCTAGAAACTAACAAACCTCTAACTGCATGCTAGGTTCTACACTTATGCTACTTGGAATTTAGCTGTATCACACTCTGTACACACTAAATAATGTAGTAAATAAATTAAACATATATTATTTACACTGACTAGTTCAGACTGTAGTATGTGCATATCAGTGTTACCTCTTAACTTACCTAGGACAAAATTCAAGTGTCTTATCACCCTAAATATTTCATCTCTGCCTGCCAGGGAGTTTCCAGTTTACCTAGAGAAATGAAATATAAAATACCCCTTTTGCACCAGAAAGTATGGCTACTGTCAGTATTCATATCCAATCCAGAAAGCTGAAACACTATGTCCCATCTTTTAAAAGCCCTTTGAGTAACCAGACTGTAAAATTTTATAATGATATACAACTCTGCAAAGAAAATGTCTAATGTGTTTTCAAAGAGGTTTCTATACTACTACATTACCTTAAAACAGTCATGTGTACAGCCGCATTGGTCTTGTTTTCAAGCACAAATTATCTCATGGAAAATATTTTCTGTGATGTCTTAAACAGCATTTCATGCTCCATGTATAAAATTCCAGTTATATTAAATGTTTTATTCAGTGAAATTAAATGTCACAACCAGCTATTTTACACATTACTGCAGTTAGCTGTCTAGTTAATCTCCCTGTGGTAACAAGTTAAGTCGGTAATTAAGCACTGTGAGTCACTAGCTGTACCTCCTTATATTCACATCACTTTTTGGAACTCCATCTTCTAATTGCAGGATGCTACATCCTAATGCAAGAAGGAAGGGCAGCTGACAGATGTCATTACAGAACAAGAAGAGGAGGCAATAGAATAGGCAGCCCTATGAAAAGAGAAAGCACAGGGACTACATAAGCTGGTTCCTAGGTTCAACAGGATTCTGGTTAGTGTATTTGCTGACTCACTGATGGATATCTTCAACAGCTCACTAGTGCAGATGGCAAACTTGCACCACCATAATATGTGGAGCAGGAAAATTTCAAGGACATACATACCTGAAGGAGCTCTCACTTCAGGATGGAAGAGGCAGGTACGCCTAATTTCGATGCACAAGTTTACATCAAATAAAATATATAAGAGGTTACATCAGACAAGATGGTGCAGACAGAAGACTGTAGGGCCATCTACTTTCTGAGACCTCAAAAGTGCTTATTCATATTCATAAAGATGGTAGTGAACCTTTTCTATCAACTAACATAATGGGAGGGCTTGGAGGAAGGAGTCCATGGAGACATTCAAGAAGGTATAAGAAAGGAGGAGAAAGACTGAATGGGAAGGAGGGATGGAGGAGACATAAAATGTTAAATGAATTCAGTGGACAAACTAAGTAGTGTCACTTCTCTACAGTCAAGCAAATTTAATGTAACATTATGTCACAGGCTGCAAATAAATTATGAGTACCAAAGCAATGTGCTGTCAAGCAAATGAAAATGAATCAGAGAAAAATGAATAATGTTTAAGAATATATGATTTAATCACATGAATATAATTGGTCTGTAACTGCAAAGTTATTGGGAAGTAATTTCATAATCTGATGTCTAATACCTTACACTAAAAGAACTCTTACTACCTCCAATAGAAAGAATTACGTGTAATATTATGTTTTGTGGCCAATGCAGATAGCGAGATTTTTTTATGGTTAAGCACATCATATGCATATGAACTGTGTCTGAAAGCAGAATACATGACAGTCATAGCTGAAATGCTATGAGAACAGTGTGATTCATCTGGGCACACATCCACTTCTGAAACAGATGGTCATAGTTAACAGTTCCACACCAGGATCCATGCTATAAAAAGCCTTGCATCTATCTGTACTCACTCAGAGCATTTTATTCTCTGGATATGAAATAATTTAAATGACTTATAAAAATAAAGCAGTAACCCCTTTTTGAGTTATTCTGTGTGAACCCATGAGGACGTAATAAAGAAACTGCATTTTCCCAAAGATCAAATAATTTTCCTAGATATGGACAACACTGCCCTTTCTAAATGTCAGATAAAGTCACTGCATGACTTTGTGTGAGGCCTGTACTACAGCCAACTGAACTGCATGGTCATTCTAAGGTATGGGCAGTATGAAGTTTCTGAAAGTAGTTTAGCTCTTAGCTTAAAAGCTCCCTGGTCCAGGGTTCAAGCTTAGCGCTTGGTCAGTTTTTTTGTGGAGATATTATATCTCCCCTTTGTCTGTCTGGCTATGTGAGTTTTTCTGGGCAATATGATTTTTTCCCACCTCCCAAAAGGTATTCTGTTTGATTAACTACTCAAAACAGTCTATATATTTTGCATTTTCCTTTGTCCAAGTCACTTGCCCCATGGCTGAAAGGAATCTGAAACAGAGCAGTTCACTTATCCAGTTAACAAGACAATAGGTTTAAATGATAAATCTCTAACAGGGTGGCACTGCAGTTCAGTTTCTGTCTAGGCTGTCATCTGTGTATAGTCTCCATGAGTTTACTGTGGCCATATGCTGTCAGGTGCCACCATATCTCTCAAATGTTCTTCATTTTGGGTCTTAAAAAGCCCATGTCCCTCGAATGCCCACACTGAAAAGGTCTGCTACACATTCAGTGTTAAAAATTTTTAACTGCTGTCTATGGTAAATAGTACTGAATCATATTAATTCATCAAAATAATTTTCAATAAGTATAAAATAGCGCATTTTAACCATCCTGTGAGCTTCCTAGTTGAAGCTGTAAGCTGTTAGTAGGTTTTACACATTTTTGCACATTTGTTCCACATCATGAGAGGCAGTCCTCCTTATTTTGGAGATGGAAGGTTGAGAGTTATGGGTGCTACAGTTACCTCCCACATCTCAAAATCATGCCACAGATGAATTGCTGATTCTCCAAATTGCTCATAGATGTGTGTGCCAAAAGTGAGCGAGTGAGTATGCGCACGTGTGTGTGTGTGTGTGTGTGTGTGTGTGTGTGTGTGTGTGTGTGTGTGTGTGTGTGTGTGTGTGTGTGTGTGTCTGTGTTTTATGATAGACTAGCATCCCATCTGGGATTATTTTCCTACCTTGCGCATATTGAGTGGTGGTACAGGATCTAGCATCCCCGTGTCTCTGAAGTGGATAAAGAATGAACAAATGCCTTCAATGCCTTTGGTATTTAGGCAGAACATGTGCAAAAGAAGCAGTGTGCAACATATGGGTGTTTCTGTTTTCTTATGTTTCAGAATAAAGGTTCTCTCACAATTGGAAAATATGTAAGGAATTATAGTTGTCTGCTGCAATATATTGTCTTCAGTCATGCCTTTTAACCAATGAAGGTTTATAATGTTGCCTATCTGCTAAGTCCTTCCATCAGAAATTTCTCTGCATGTTAAATATAGTTCTATCAGTTTCACTTTTCTTGATATCCTTATCCTAGTATCCATTGATATCCCTGGGGTGTTCCATAAATTATTTGTTGACCTGACCAGGTTGCAACCAAAAGTTTTCTTTAAACAAACATATTACATTTATCTGGACTGAATACTAATCTGGGTCCCTTCCTTTTGACAGTATGATGGTATATCTCAGAATTTCCTTTCACTGCAAAAAAATAGGAACTTATTTATTTATTTTATGTATGTATGTATGTTTGTTTCTTTGTTCTGTATCTGGGTAAGTGACCTGGTCCATGGATCTTTTTTTTCAGCCATGACTTGGGTGGAAAGGGGCAAAGAACATGACCTCCTAATTGTGCACTGTTTTGAAGGAAATTATATCACGTACAGACAAGTAATAAATTTAAACACATAGAAATTACAGACAGGCAGATCATAAAGTTACACATTTAGAAATTACAAACAGATACTCCCCAACTCCCTGATGTAGTGGAATGAGGCCCTGACTGTGACCATGATGACCCAAGTTCAGTTAGTGGCCAGAAGAGAAGGTGGGTAGGAGTGACTTTTTCATGCCTCGCCCACTCCAGGAGGTATAGTGAGATTTCTGCTTGTCATCTTACACAGCAATGATGATGGCTGCAGAGACATAATGATGCAGCAAATTGTCATTACAAATATGGAACAGAAGGTGGGGCTGGAGCTAACTTTCAATGCATGTGGTGATGAGAATGTTATCAGTAGCTCTACCCAAAGGCACACTCAATAAAGAATGCCATGCATGCAAATAAGCACACTGGCATAAACATACCCAGCCTTTACCCAAGACTGTGATTGAGTTGTACACTCACCAGTGGAAACAGCAGCTGTGCATAGTCCCAAAAATAAACCTTCTGTGCAAGACACATATCTGATGCCAACCGCTCCTCCACTCAAATCCACTTCCTCTCCCTAACCTCAGAAGGAAACCAAAACAAGCTCCACAGAATGCATTAAGCTGTTCATAAAACAAGTAAAATATTGATAACAACCCATCTCTATTTAATTAGAACAGAAGTTAAGACCTTTTTTGAAATCTGTGAAGAGTGTTTCATTGGATACCTGAGATTTCTTCACTAAGCTGAGTGACTGGAATAACAATAACAGTGATTCCTCTAACTTTGTTTTTTTTACTTTAGATGTTAAAACATTTACTTCAATACCAATCATGATGGAACAGAATCTGTGTGCAATTGTTTTAATTAGAAATACTAATATGCCCAACCATTTGTTAGTACTCTACATACATTGCTAGAGATTGTACTGCAGAACAATCCCCAGGATGCAATAAACTCCGTGTAGAACCAATACAGAGTGTATCCATTTACATGGCCTGTTCCATGAAGACTATATGGGCTCCCAAAACAAATCAGAAGCCTAACATAGTTTGACAAGGGCACTTACCAGTGAGACTGGTATCCCCCGCAGCAGTGAATAATGTTGTCACCACTATGACTACTTTCAGAGGAGAAAGTGGGATACCTTTGATCAGTGGATCAGGGATTGCCAGGTGGGGAACACCCAGTTGCTGTGTAAGTATGATTTACATGTCTTACTTGCAAATACTCAAGCTGACTGTGGTAAACACTGGAAATCCTAATGCTTTTTCTTTTCCCTTTTTCTAAGCTGCAGAAGAGAGGGCCTCGAATGAGAGGTCCCACACTAGACGATTAGCGAGGATGAGAGAAGCATGTGGTAAGTAAGAATAATTATATAAAGCACTGTTATTGCAGCCTTAACAGTTATAGATGGATTGGTTGCTATATCATACAATTTTATGAATTTGGAAATGTGTATCTTTACAGTAAAAGTAAGTATGCATGCATTGCACTCTGGCATAGCTTTCAGTACTACTTCTTTCTGCTGAAAACCCAGATTTAAGTATCACTGCTTTGCTCAGGTCATTGTAGGATTCATGGCTGTCTGGCAAGTACTTTATATTGAAGTCAATAAATAATGAGTGTCAAAATATTATGTTAACACAAATCCACAGTCCAGTTCTTTTAAACGCTTTTATTCCATATAAAATATAAGATAGAACTTGTGATGCTTAGTGCTCTTACTCCCTACTACTACAACTTTTTCTTTTTTGCTTTTATTAAAATGGTTAACAAAATCAATTCTTAATCAATCACAATCAATAAAACTAATATAAATAATCAAATGATTAAAGGTACATATGGTAAAAAACTTTTAAGTCATCAGTAGTACAACTAAAAAAATTAAAACAGAGTATATTATTTTTTTTTTTTTTTTTTTCTTCTATATAATAAATCTTTTATATGTGGATTATATATCTAAGGTGGATATATTTTCATTCAGCTACCTATTCAGTATAATATGCATTAAAAAAATCAATGAAAGCATTAAAACATTGAGAGTAGGATAGACAACAAATATCTGTGTATGCAGTTTTTTTAGAGATATATATAGCTAAGTTCTAAATCTTGTAAGTACAAGTACAATTTTACAATGAGGCTACTTTTTACATATACTAATCCAATATACTTTATATAATATTAATGGTTAATAAGACCAACAACTTCAACAATCATAAATAATGATAATATATAATGACCTTATTTATAATGTCAAAGGTTAAAATCTCATTTTAATATTTTAAATATTTTAACTATATACCGTCAACTTATATATTTGCATTGAAATTGTATGTATATTGTATATAACTCAGAACGTATAATATCATATAGCACAGTAATAATAATAATAAAACATAATAATAAACCTAAACAACACACATAAACAACACATAAAGCAAACATAATAATTTATAAAAGATGCACAATATGAATTAAGTGGACTATAAAAGCCCAATAAACGCATTATAATATATAATACTATCTATAGAGTGTATATATAGTGTGTTGTTTTTATTATCTAAATAAATTATTATCATCCTATTAATGAATACTGGGTAGCATAAAAAGGCTATTAATATATTGCCCTCAATTGATATAAATATATAATATCAGAATTAAATAATATAATAGATAAAGTTTTCTACCCTAAATTTTATATGTTTTAGGTCAAAATTCATCAATGTAATATTGAAAATTAATTAATCTAAATGAATAAATAAATAAATAAATAAATAAATAAGTAGAATGGTCATTTATCTATCAGTAAGTAGTTGCAGCAGGATACTTTAGGAGAGTTAGCGGTAATTTTACTTGTTATGTTAACACAAATCCTATGCAACTATCCATGAAATATGTTCCTAATTATGGGTCCTTGTACACCCAATATTTTATGATATGTCAAGATATCCTGCTCTAAAAGGTGGAGAGGTGTACCTCTCAACCTCTTAGAGCAAAAAATCTGGACAATGCCTAAAATTATGAGGGAACAAATAGGGGCAGTTTTTAAATATTGCTCTTACAAACTTAGAAAATTGATAGAATAATAGGTTTTGCATTGGCATGAATTTTCTGAAGGATGTGGAGTCTTAAAGTCAAATGTTTGTCATTATTTAATGACTTAAATCCTCAGCTATTTTCCAGAAAAGTACAGATTTTAGGAGGAACACACCAAAAATATAAGGCAAAAATCTGGACATTCTGTGAAAATCTGTACAGCTGAGAGGTATGATGCAAAGCAACAGTTGCACATTCTCAGATAACAGTAACCATAAGTCTATAAAGTGTAAAATGAACAAGTGTTTGTGTTAAGCTGTATTCCAATGGAAAAGTATGGTATTACAGTAGACACTGCTTGTGAGTTCTAATACCACACTCCCCAAATATAAAAATCATCATTACAATACTGTGTTAGCTTTTCATCAATAAAAAATACAGTAATGTTATGTAATCATCATTACATTTAAAGTGCAGACCTCCAGACCTGTGGCTTCAATGGCCTGCTGTCAAGTGGAATCATTGTACATGTAGTCCAAGTAATAAAGAAAATTCTTAGCAGTTGTTATTGTTTAAAGTAGACTGTAACAGAATACAATGAAGTTATTTTTGAAAGCTTGTTGTATAATGTGTGAAATTGCGAATGTTCTCCATTTTTTCCCTCACCCCACCCTATATCTTCTTTTTGTTATTTCTGGTTTACTTATTTTTATTATGATTTATTTGTTAATATAATATTATTTATTTAATCATATTTCACCTTATTATATATTTTTTATTATTTCTTATGATTTTATTATGTATAATTTTATCTTCTGTTGTTAAATACTTTTCCATTTTTATTATTTATCATTCTGTTTGTATCAATATTATTTAACACTTTTTATAATGTTTGATTTTTTATTTTTTTTTAATCTTTAATTTTGTTTCATGTTTTATTTCATTTTTGCTTTTGTATATTTTTTATGTTATTACTATAGCACAGCAGAGTAGGATGGTTCCTGGCGGTCTGCCTACACTCGCTCCACCGGCTGAAGCACCAAGGCCAAGCACTTCTGGTCTGCCATCTGATAGCACCCTCTCTTATGCCCCTGCCTTACCCGGACTCTCAGGTAGAACTGCCCCAGAAGCCAGGTGTGTGGTCCCCTCTGCAAGCAGAGGCAAAGGGGATGCATGTATCACCAGTGCAGAGTTGCCAGATGTGGTGCATAGGACTGTGCATCAGGGCATGGGCACATCCCTACTCCAGATGGAAAACATGATGTCCATTCTTGTAGAGCAGACTGGCCATAGGTGCAGATGTTGGCCACTCCAGCCAGTGGTGCAGTGATAAAATAGTGCTGACAGTCCAATGGGTCAGGAAGTCACACTGTTACCATGCTGATGTCCTTGAGACCTTGACCCCCCCCCCAGCCCAACCAAGGTGTTCACCCATTCTTGTGTCCTTCACTGACCCTGTCCTTGTCTTGTATGTCTTTTCTGTCTGCAACTGCTTCATCACCTTCCCAACTTGTCTGCCCCAGACTTGCCTATGTCCCTTCCTCAACATTCTACTCTCTTCTTTAAAAAAAAGGCACCTGTCCCAAAAAAAACAATAATATCCCAAACAAATCTCTCCATTTTGCAGATGTGTCTACTTGACCCACTTGGCTTCACAACTCAATTATGTTGTTGTCACCCCTCTATCTGGAGGTGACAGTCCAAATACAGCTTAAAATATGTACATGTGCCCAGTTGTTACTATAGAAGAAATGGATAGCTATGGTGCTTACCTACACCCTTGATGCAAAATTCTACCTTCCTTTCACCCCCCCCAAGCTTGTTCCCCATTTAACCACACAAAAAAAGAATATTAGTAATGGCACAGATAATATAAAAAGCTTCCTACAAATAATATACTATATTCTGTTACATTTTCTTATAACAATAACAAATGCTAATAAATACCATTATTAAATTGAATACTATTCTGTTGCTAAAACAGACACACTATGCTACAGATCAGATTGCATCCAGTAGTCATTCATGCTTGCATATATTGAACATAGGCATATTGCGTGTACAATGTTTACATTTGATAGCAGGCCATCTGAGGCACAGGTATAAAAGTCTGCACTTCCACTGCTGTCATTATGAATACTTAACACTACTGAATTTTATTGATCACAGGCTAAAACAGCATTGTAAAGAGTTGCCGTTAAATTTGCTTCAAACTCAAAAGCATAATGTAATACTGTACTGTCCATTTGAAATACAGCATAATACCAGCACTCTTTTCTTTTATGCTTTTATAGATACAGGTTTACTGCTATAATGATAACAATCTGCAGCATGTTATTGATGTCCCTGGTTTATAAGTCAGAATTTACATGGCAATATTTATGTCAACTTAAACATGTACTATGTAGTTTGAAGAACATCGATATCTGTGCAGTAACAGAAACCTGGTTCAAGGCTCCCGAGAGCACCCCAGCACTACCAGGTTATACCTCATACCATGCTTTTCGGCCCCAAAACTTGGACCGTACTACAAAAGGAGGGGGAGTATCAATATTCATCAAAGATACCCACACCTCCAGGTTGGTGGCACAGCACAAAGCATCAGAGACTATCCATGTGCAACTAACAGTGGGTAAAACTGCCTTCCAGTTTATAGCCTGCTACAGACCACCCTCTGAAACCCAGAAACCCCACTCGGCCTTCTTGAGAACACTGGAAAATATGAAGGTCTCTCCAAACACCATTATATTGGGTGACTTCAACTACCCAAACATAGACTGTGAGCATTACTCTAGCTCCAACACCCTAGCCCAAAGATTCCTAGAATTTATAAACTCAAATGCTATGGAACAACTTGTTACCACTCCCACAAGAGGGGAAAACATACTGGACCTGATCATCACCAACATGGAGACTCTATGCTCCAGACCAGAAGTGTATCCCTCACTGGTAAGATCAGACCATAAACTAATCTCACTGGATATTCACATCCCGACTCCACCCCCTGCCCTGAAAACCACAGTGAAAAACTTCTCTAAAGCAAATTTCACACTCCTCAAAACCGGGTTGGAATCCTTCAAAGCCCCCGGGCCTGTGAAAAATATGGCCCAGACCGCAGAATCCTTTATAAACACATTCTATGAACACCTTCAGGAATGCATGGATCATGCAATCCCAAATAAAACCAAGACCCAATCCTCCAAAGGCAGACGTCCTGTCTGGTGGACCCCAGCCATAAACAAACTATACAATAGAAGGAGGAAGCTACTACATGATAGAGCAAATTCCCAAAAAGGGAAGGCATCTCTGATCAGTATTAGCAAAAAACTACGGGCACTCATAAAATCATCTAAGGCCAGCTTCGAGAGAAAAATTGCACAGGACACTAAGGATAATCACAAGGCTTTCTTTAGTTATGTTAGGAACCTGGATGGGAATTCCCAGATATGCTCAGAATTAGTCCAAAATGACAAAAAATACACCGAACCCACAGACATTGCCAACATTCTAGCTGACAGGTTCAGCGCAAACTCCCCCCCCCCCCCCACCAAAAGGGCAAATATTTATCCCAGCAGAGTGCTGCTCCCCTGACATCTCAGATGCTCAGGTAAGAGCTGCCCTCTCCAAAGCAAAAAACACAGCATCAATGGGACCAGACGGTGTCCCGGGCTGCGTCCTACATGAACTCCAAGAAGAGCTAAACCCAAACATAAAACTACTGTTCAATCTCAGCCTTACTACAGGATATGTACCCAAAGAGTGGTGTACAGCAACAGTGGTCCCTCTCCACAAAGGTGGTGCCTCAACAGATCCTGGAAACTATCGCCCCATAAGCCTGACTAGCTTGGTCTGCAAAGCTATGGAAAGGATCATCATGGACCTCATAAATAAAGATATTGGGGACCTACAGACACTGGATCCTACCCAGTTTGGCTTTGTTAAGGGCAGATCCTGCCTCTTAAACCTGGTTGATTTCTTTGAAACAGTCACCAAGGCCATTGACAAGGGGAAGGTGGTCCACACAGCCTACCTGGACCTCACAAAAGCCTTCGATACAATACCCCACTTGGGCATTATAGATAAGCTCACCAGCATAAATATAAACCCCTATGTCACTAGATGGGTTGCAAACTGGCTCAAGGACAGAACCCACATGGTTAGAATTGCTGGAGCCATGTCAGACTCCAAACCAGTTACAAGTGGCATACCCCAAGGCTCAGTCCTGGGACCTCTGTTGTTCGGTATATATTTCTCGGAGGTACAGGCCAACACGGAAGGACTGTGGCTGACTAAGTTTGCAGATGACTGCAAACTGGGTGCCATAATCGACTCTCCAGCCGACACAAGCATCCTCCAAAAGGGCCTCATAGAAACAGACAGCTAAACACCAAAAAGTGTATAGTCATCCCCTTTGGCAAAAATAAAGTTCCCGCAAATTACCACATAGGTGGTAATCCATTAAGTACAGAAGAAGTAATTAGGGACCTGGGGACCCAAGTTGATAGCAATCTCTCATTTGACAACCACGTGGCCAAAGTGGTTAGAAAAACATTTTATATAGCCCACCTAATCATGAAGGGATTCACATCTAGATCAGGGGAGGTAATCATGCCTCTTTACTCATCCCTCATCAGGCCCATAATTGAGTACAATGTCCCTTTTGGGATGTACCTTACCAGACACCTGCAGCAACTGGAAAGACCCCAAAAGTACCTCACCAAGAGGATCATAGGGCTCAAACAGATGCCATATGCTGCCCAGTTAAAGAAATTCCAGCTCTACTCAGTGGCATACCGCCTGCTCAGAGGCAATCTGTGCTTGATGTATAAAGCCATGTCCAACCCGGAATTAATGGACATGCTGCACCTCAGAAAATCCAAATCCCATCGAGCTACGTGCTCAAGAGACTTGAACCTCAGCACTGAAATAAATAGGACATGCTGGAGGGACAGATTCATAACCCAGAGGTTCCCTTCACTCTGGAATAAAATCCCAGTCCAGGTTAGGCAGAGTCTCTCATTGACTCTCTTCAAGAGGAATCTTGATGAGTGGATGGGAGATCATTTTTCCCCGGGTATCACTTCTGTGTCACTGTTAGACAGAGGCACAGTATACTAACCTCGAAAAAGGACATAGCAAAATTAATTTAAAATGGGTGGTGAAAGCCAAACACACTCTGGCTAGGCTTATAAATGCCCTAGTGCAGATAGCCTAGTATGAACCTATGAATCTATGAACCTATGAAGTGTGGTTTTCTAAATGACAACCCCTGTGTACTCTAATACTGGATTGTTGTTTTACTAAACATACTAATGCATGTATAATCTTGCATTAAAATTGACAAATGCATACTCAAAGTGATACAAGCATTTAGCACAATAAGCTGTATTTACTCCTAATGCTAAAATAACAGTACTACTTTGAAGCATACATACCGCTTGCATCTCTCATTCTTCTCAATCTTCCCTCATAGGCTCACACATTTAGTTGAAAAAATAAAACACATTAAGATCAGCAATCAGAAACAGATGCAGCTGCTTCAACATTCAAACAGTGCCTGTAAGTGATACTTGCACATCTGTGGAGAGCTGTCAGTCCTGCATTCATCGATCCAATGATTGAGGGTATCACCTTCCTCCTCCTGAGGTTTCAATAGTGATTTCTACACTGTTCACCAGTGCGGGGGGGATATTGGTAACACTGGACAAATCCTGGGCCAAACTATTCCATGCATCTAAGTTGTAATTTGATCCATGATTGTGCTCCTGCAACAGCCAGGGGCCATAATCATTCACTATGAGTCCAGCAAACACTTTGGACTCCTGCACACCCCACCTTTGAGAACAAAATCTCAGAACTTCACCCTGAACAGCAGCCATGTGTAATGCAGGCAAACACCAATGTATAATGACTTTATAACAGATACTGAGAATGTAGAAAGTTAGAATCTGCAACATTTGAAAATATTGCGCACTACTTAGCATCGCGCAAACACAGGCAACATGTTTACCCAAAGCTAAAGAAGCACAATATATAAAACAATACAGATATTAATAAAAAAAGTGCACAGCTGACATAATATGACTGTCTCATCTATCAGAAAAAATAATTATGATATTGAAAATACTAGGTCACTAATGTAATGTATCATGTGAAGTGGGACACCATTAAAAAGGACATGATTCTATGGTATTAGAACCCTGGACCTTAGCTATGGCAGTCCTACACTCACAGTTGTTCCCACAACAAGAATAAATATATGTGCCTATGCTTCATTTCATTGCTAGCTATTATAAGGTAACATAACAAAAAAACAAGACTTCAGTGCTTGTATTTGAGCCCAGGACTATATGAACTTAAGAGAGGCACTTAACTCCTTGTGCCACAGGAGAAGGTACACAGGCTGTGGCTACATTTATATTTATTGTAAGGTTCATACAGGCTCAAAATTTAAGAAAAAAATGATAACATGCAGAAACAGAAATCAATGTATGACATATACAGTACAATTTGTTAGTACACAGGAATATGCCTACATATGTCTGCAATCCATGTACATTTATATTAAAATAGTGCATGTTAGTTGTACACTTACAGAAATGTTTAACTTGGAAAATACTGCATTAATCCTTACACAGGCAATTATGATTTTTGTTTTCAAATATACAACACTGTCCTAACATGCTGTGTTCCTTGCTCAGTCAGCAATTATCTGACCAGTACTGTGGTACAGAGTGTGTGAAAACACTTGTATATAGTTGCCATTACAATGTTGAAGGATATTAACTGGGAATATGTTATGCAGTTGACAAATAAGTAAAGCCAGGCTGGCTAGCATAAACAAACATTGACTGTTATTTTGTGGGTGGGGAGCAAAGTCATCCACCCCTACATGAGCCTGTGAGATATCCCCAATAGCAAACATCTGGAGCAGTTGAAAGATGTGGCACATATGGGATTCATGTTAACTGGCAGGTTTGCCAGCCCACATGTGGCAGATGATACAAATGCCATTAAACATGGCTTGGCATTTTGAGTTGTACACATCATGGTTAATGTAGACCCTACTCTGTTCCCCATTTCTTGTTATCATGTGTACATGATGCCAGTGTAAGGCACACATTAATTTAAGCTAATGCAATAAAAGTTACAATTGTAGCATTCTTCTGAAAATATACTCAGAACTAATGTTTAAATTTGCCATGTTGTAGCATATCATGCAGTGATGTTTTGAAGATCCTGGAAGGTGATGTAACACACCAAGCAAGCCCCTTGCTAGTCCATGAAATGTCCCAGTGACAAGGAATAGCATTTAAACACAGACCTTACTTTCCACTGAGATGGATTCCTCCACTTGTCTCTCTGAATCAATGGTGAGAGAGGTCACTCAGTTCCTCCACTGTCTATGTGCCCTGCAAACTTTTCACCTTCTTTGTGTATGGCTATTGCCAGCAGCAGAAGTGTCTTCAGCATGTATCACAGACAGATGTATCCAAAAATCAGCAACTAATAGCAATCTCTGTGTGCCTACTTTCTGTCTATACTCAAGTATTTTCTCAATCCACAAAAAAAAAGAAGAAAAGAAAACATGGAGACAACATGGATGCTTTTATACCTTGTTGACTAGCTTCACAGGATTGGTTGATTAGTATGCATTTCCCCTGTGCATGCTTTAATTAGCATCTCTGAAGCACAGAGTATGACACATGCCATCAGTTACTGATGTACTCCATTACAAAAAGGGAAATGTGTACCTTGGTAAACTGATATGGATGAGTTATTACATGATTCTAACTCAGATACACATTTCTTCTGATTCAGTATATTTCAACAGAGGAGTATTGTACTCCTTCAGGTATGTAACCATCTTGTAACCTAAATAATGCATATGCTGGAATGCAGATAAGAATAAGAATAAATGTGAAGGAAATCAGTATGCATTTGTTAGAGCCATGCTCATTACATGGCCTTCTTTTCCAGCAATGTGAGAGGTACAAAGGATGTAGAGTACAACAAAAGTATAACGCTGCGTGCTATGTACACATGCTCCATTGAAAGATCCCTTGATAGCACTTTTAACATTTCACTTTTGTTTTGGTTAACAACATTGTTCCTTACCCTGTTATATACATTTTTGGGGGAGGGGGATGATATCCTGCTGTGGCACAAACTAGAGTGGACTGTTATGTTGGATGGGTGACATAGTTCAGTATCTGTTAGGGCACAATCAATAATATGTTGCTCTTGTTACTGTCTTAGTTTTGCAACCACTCTTATTTACTGGCCACTGTTGAATATTTACAGTTTAATCCACTTTTGAATATTGGGTGCCATCCTTTATTGCGTTATCTGTACAATAATTTATTTGTACTTATGTGATCCTCATATGTGTTATCATTATTATGTCTTTCAGTAAACAATATGCCCCAAGACATAGGCCACCATTCTCTCAAACTGAAAATGACCTGATTATAGTTGCACTCAGACAATACAATGAAGTGTTGCTGTCAAGAGGGTGGGCTAGTATGGCTGAATGTGCAAAACTCTGGGATGGCCTTGTCAAAAATATCAACAGGGTGGACTAAAAGAGTTGCACATATGAATACGTGGGTCATAGAGCTACTGATGTGATTTATGCAGCCAGGAGGTGTGCAACTGAAGTGGCACACAATCATCAGGTCACCAGTGGTGGACCTGCAGCAGAACAACCACTCAGCACCTCCTGGCAAATATTGCCACATAGGAAAGCTCCCAGCAGTCCAGCAGCCAGTATTTCCTTAACTTGGGTACCACTTCTACATCTCAAAAGGAACTTTGTTAGATCACCAGTAGAATACTGTTGCATTCATTCTGTAATAGTATATATAGTTTTAATGTGTGGTAGGTTGCTTTTTTGGTGGGGGGTAATTAAGATAGCTTCAGTTTTCAGGTCCTTTAACTACCACAGAGGAATTCCTGGCAAACATCTCCACATAGGACAGCTCCCAGCAATCATTGACCCAATATGTTCTGGATGTGGGTGCCATTCACGCATCACATGTAGAGCTTCCGGATATGATTTGTTACATCATCATTAAAATAGTGCTGCATTCTGTCATAAGTGTATATAGTTGTGTCAAGCTACATTTCCATTGGGTAGTGGTATTTCAGATAGCTGCAGTTTTATGCTTATTTTAAAGTTGTCAGCCACATTCCTGGTAAAATTTATTTTACCATGCGTATAGATGAGTAAAAGTATTAACCCCTGTTGTACTGTTAATTGTGTGCTGCTGTTGCCATTATGTCTTCCTTTACTTTTCCCAGGACCATCAGGAATTCACTGAGTAAGGACTGTAGTAGTTGGTAAGTGGAACAAATTTTTTTGTCTGTACTATATTTATCTATAGTCCCACATATCTGCTAAAGTGTCCTTTCAGGCCTCCTGTATGTATTGCAGTACTGTCTGCATACTTGTCCACTGCACATATTTTTGCTGAATGTCAAGATTTTTTATTCATTTTTCTGGCCAGTGTTCAAGATCATAGTAATTAACTGGCAAATTATTAACAAGTCATTGATGATTGCATACATTCAATAATATGACACAGATCTCACATTCATACTGCATACCCTTCAGAAATGTCATGGTGAAGCAAAACCTGTTATTCTATCAACTGTCTAGGTTTGTAAGAGCATATTATGTTACATTTGTCCCTATTCTTGAGCCTTTGTCCACCCACTATTTAAGGCTTTGCCCACACATTGCTGTAAGTGGTTGAAAGGTTTAAATGTCTGTAATAGTGACAGCAGTGTAAATTGCTTAACATATATTGCAGCATTGTAATACAGGTATCAATGTCCTCCTGTTTTCTTCCTTTTATCACAGCTGAACATGGAAGTGGTTCTTTGTCCTCTGCGCCACATGATGTCAGTGTCTCATCAGAATCTAATGATGATGATGGTGGCCAAAGTGAGGCAAAGCCAGGGGTTTCAGAGGCTGAATCTGACACAGAAGTTGACATCCAGCACCTATCCTTAGCATCCCCAGACACAGTCAATATGCCTACGCATACCCAGTCCAATGAGGCCACAGATATTGGACAGCTGGAGGGTGAAGACATAGTCTGGGGAAGCGTAGCTACCACCGCTTCAGTGCCTATTGACACTGTCCTTAGCCAAATTGTTGGCAAGGTGCAACACAGGCAGATTGATATGGGTGCTCATGTCAGGATTGCTGTCCCTCCACCACCTAGTGCAGATGTCTCTTCATATGTCACTCAACATATGTTTAGAGCCATAATGGAGGTACAAGCATGTTCAGAATGTCACTCCAGAAGAATACTCAGGGTTCTAAATGTGGCACAGTGTGACGTCCGTGACTGCTTCCAACTTGTTGATGCACTGAATCAGTTTAATGACACGTATGAACAAGATGTGTCCATGAGGGAGCATAGAGTATCTGTCATCGAGCACACATTGTCTGTGATGGAATGTCTGCTGGGAGGGGAATGTTGACCTCATGGGCATAGGTCAGCAACTACATCTCTGAGAGCCAATGTGGCCGTGCCCAATCAACCTCCTGTAGTGGCAGTACATCCACTGCTCCATCACAGAGTGTGCTGTCCACACTCACCAACCTTTTGTGTCAGCCTAGGCCTCCTGCACCCCAAAAAAACACCCTGTGCAAGCGATGATGTCTGTGCCACATCCCTGTTGTCTATATTTTGGATTCAGGGATATTAAAATATATGTGTCTGATGTACAGGGTAACTACCTACATTAATATGTATTTTATATCTCCATTTGTGCTGTTGGACTGATAATTGTACCTGTCAGTTATATTGTACTTAGCCATTTAGACAGTTGCTAGCATAATAATTACTCTACTTTCTAGTTGATGCTTTTGTAAGGCTTGTGAATTCAGTCAATGAAATGTGTCTTATTAATATATCTAAACTTCTCTTAAAGGATTGTTTAATGCAAACTTATATGTGCACATCCAAAGTCAACTCATCATATTCTGAGCTCTGGATTGTATGTCAGCACTGCAAACAAATCTTATTAGAAGAGTAATATAGAATAATGTTTTGTTTTTTTCATGGACGTCACCATTGATTCTGAGATTCATAGGCTGTGACAAGAGTATTGGCATTTTCTGGCTTGTTAAATTTGATTTCTGCATTAGTAACTGTATTTAGAGCACAACCTAGAGCTGTTTACTGAATTTCCTGTTTGCACTTATTTTTAAAATTGTTTTTTTCTCAAAACTTGCATTTTATCTGTCTTTGGCCTAGCACTCTTGTGTGGGGTCATTTAATGCACTGTTATAACTTGTTGATACTTGTGAATCTCTGCTATCTCTGATAAAACAAAAAAAAAAAACAAAAGAAATCTTGCTTTTTTCCCACTTTTCTGAGATTTAAAAAAGTTCAGTTACAGGCTTGCTGTTCTTGAACTGTTTGTAAGTTTCTGTGAGGCCATTTTTTGCTTGGGCTAAAGGGAAGTCTCTCTGTTGATCAGTGGCAGTGAAAAACATTGAGCAGCCTGCCTGCCCCTGTGGGAGTGGTTACTGACTTGAAACTGTAGTTTTATTGGCCATTTTGGGTCAATTCCAAAACTCCTTCATCTTCCTCTCTTAAAACCCTCTTTTGCGCGGTTTTGTGCATTTTTGTGCATAGCGCAACAGCAGGCAGAGTCGCCTAATTGGGTTTAAACTATTCCTGGCTCCACAAAGTCTGCTCTTCACTTTTTCCCTTAGAACTGCTCTATCTCTCAATTTAAACACCATATTCTCATTCTAAGGCCCTTCACTGGTCCAATTAAGTAATCCTACAAGTTAGCACTATTAAACCATAAGCACCACTTACTCTTATACTCTCTACGATTACCCTGTCCTCTATTGATCCATCTTAAATTCAGTTTCCCTATTACTCTAGCATGTCCAAAGGTCAGTCAATGGTTTCCTCTCCAGTCCAGCTGGTGAATCTGAGAATTTTGAGGCAATGTTACAACTGTCTCATGTACACGGACAACCCTCTCCTCTTCCAAACAGGTTCAAATATATGTGAGAGATGCAACTATTTAGCCAAACTGGAGGCTGAGCTCTCATCTCAAAACTGGTGTAACTAGTCAGGAGGAGAAGGTAACCTCACACAACACAATTCCAGTATCACATAGTCCCACCACATCAGCGAAAACACATAAATACACAAAAACATACTCGGAGGCTCTAAATAAAAATCTACCTAAGCAACAGAGACCTCCAAAGCAGACATCCAAGCAAACGCTACCTCAAAACAAAACACACACAACACATAACCCACAAAGTCAATGTGCCAAGCAGCCACAGCCCTTAAGGCTGAATAACACACCTGATACTCTTGTTATAGGTGACTCTATTGTCAGACACACTGACGTCCCGCTCACCAGGCTGAATAAAGAGAAGGTCACAGTAAGTTGCCTGTCGGGTGCTAGGATCCGACACATAATGCAAGCACTCAGGTCACTCCAAAGCAAATACAAATATGACTCAGTCATTGTACATGCTGGTGTGAATGACCTGAGTCGTACCTCCCTGGACTACATGAAAAGAGACATAGAGGAGCCCTCTGATCATGTAGCCCAGGCTGGTATGACCCTGACCTTGAGCAGCATCTTACCCTCACCTAGAATGATGCCACAGTACAAAGACAAAATGATCGATTTTAACAATTGGCTAAAATGTTGGTGTCATTCAAAGGGGATCCAATGTCTGTCAGCCTGGGCTCGACGCTAGGGACGGCTTGCACCTGTCACCACTGGGCTTTCAGATATCAGCAAAGGCTCTTGCCACCCCCATAGTGCCTTTTTTAGGCAAGGCTCAAAAGTCAAACCCACCCCCATAGACAGCACAAGGAACAAGAAACTAAGGGTAATGCTGCTAAACGCCAGAAATCTTAACCTCAAGATGCACGCACTCAAAGCTCTCCTCAGTATGGAGAACATCGATATCTGTGCAGTCTCAGAAACCTGGTTCAAGGCTCCAGAGAGCACCCCAGCACTACCAGGCTATACCTCATATCATGCTTTTCGGCCCCAAAAGCCGGACCGAACCACAAAAGGAGGGGGAGTTTCCATATTTATCAAGGATATCCACACCTCCAGGTTAGTGGCATTGCGTATCGGAGACCATCCATGTGCAACTAACAGTGGGCAAGACTGCTTTTCAGTTTAAAGCATCCTACAGACCACCCTCTCAAAGTCAGGAATCCCACTCGGCTTTCCTGAAAACATTGGAGAACATGAAGATCTCTCCAAACACCATTATATTGGGTGACTTCAACTACCCAAACATTGACTGGGAGCACTACTCAAGCCCCAGCACCTTAGCCCAAAGATTCCTGGAAATTATAAACTCAAATGCTATGGAACAACTAGTCACCACTCCAACAAGAGGGGAGAACATACTAGACCTGATCATTATCAACATGGGGACTCTATGCTCCACACCAGAAGTATATCCCTCATTGGTAAGATCAGACCATAAATTAATTTCACTGGATGTCCACATCCCGACCCCACCCCCAGCCCAGAAAACCACAGTGAAAAACTTCTCAAAAGCGAACCTCTCACTTCTCAAAACCAAAGTGGAATCCTTCAAGGCCCCAGGGCCAGTGGAAACTATGGCCCAAACTGCAGAATCCTATATAAATGCATTCTACGGACATCTCCAGGAATGCATGGATCATGCTATCCCAAACAAAACCAAGACCCAATCATCCAAAGGCAGGCGTCCAGTCTGGTGGACCCCTGCCATAAATAAACTGTACAACAGAAGGAGGAAGCTACTACATGATAGAGCAAAATCCCTAATAGGGAAGGCATCTCTGATCAGTACTAGCAAAAAATTACGATCCCTCATAAAATCCTCCAAGGCCAGCTTCGAGAGAAAAATTGCACAGGACACCAAAGACAATCATAAGGCTTTTTTCAGTTATGTTAGAAACCTGGGATGCAACTCCCAGACTTGTTCTGAGTTGATTCTAAATGACAAAAAATACACTGAACCCACAGACATCACCAATATCCTGGCAGACAGGAGCAAGTATCTATCCCAACAGAGGGCTGCCTCTCAAACATCTCAGATGCTCAGGTGAAGGCTTCCCTCTCCAAAGCAAAAAACACTGCTTCCATGGGACCAGATGTCATCCTAGGTTGCGTCCTACATGAACTACAAGAGGAACTAATCCCTCAAATAAAACAGCTATAAAATCTCAGCCTCACTACAGGATATGTGCCCACAGAATGGCGTACAGCAACAGTGGTCCCACTCCACAAAGGTGGAGCCTCTACGGACCCTGGAAACTATCGCCCCATAAGCCTGACTAGCTTTGTCTGCAAGGCTATGGAGAGGATCATCATGGAGCTCATAAACAAAGACATTGTGGACCTACAGACACTAGATCCTACCCAGTTCGGCTTTGTCAAGGGCAGATCCTGCCTTTTGAACCTGGTTGAATTCTTTGAAACAGTCACCAAAGCCATAGATGAAGGGAAGGTAGTCCACACAGTCTATCTGGACCTTGCAAAGGCATTTGACACAATACCCCACTCGGGTATCATAGATAAGCTATCCAGCTTAAATATAAACCCCTATGTCACAAGATGGGTCGCAAACTGGCTCAAAGACAGAACCCACAGAGTGAGAGTTGCTGGAGCCATGTCAGACTCAAACGGTCACAAGTGGCATCCCACAGGGTTCTGTCCTGGGACCACTCTTGTTTGGTATATACTTTTCCGAGGTACAGGCAAACGTGGGAGGACTATGGCTCACCAAGTACACACTCGACTGCAAACTGGGCACCATAATCAACTCTCCAGCTGACACAAACATCCTTCAAAAGGTCTCACAGAGACAGATAACTGGTGCCAGTGCCATGGTTTAAAGATAAATGCCAAAAATGTATAGTCATACCCTTTGGCAAAACAATGTGCCCACAAATTACCACATGAAACCCATTAAGTACAGAGAAAGTTATTAGGGACCTGGGGACCCAAGTTGATAGCAATCTCTCCTTTGAAAACCACATTGCCAAAGTGGTTAGAAAGACCTTCTACATAGCCCACCTCATCACGAAGGGTTTCACATCTAGATCAAGAGAGGTAATCGTGCCCCTTTATTCATCCCTCATCAGGCCCATCATAGAATACAATGCCTTTGGGATGTACCTTATCCGACACCTGCAGCAATTAGAAAGACCCCAAAAGTATCTCACCAAGAGGATCAAGGGTCTCAAACAGATGCCATATGCTGCTCGGTTAAAAACTCCAGCTCTACTCAGTTGCATACCGCCTACTTGAGGCGATCTATGCCTGACATACAAAGCTATGTCAAATCCAGAATTAATGGACATGCTCCACCTCAGTAAATCTAAATCCCTTAGAGCCACACGAGGGACTTGAACCTCAGCACAGAAATAAATAGAACTTGCTGGAGGGACAGGTTCATAACCCAGAGGGGAATAGAATTCCAGTTCATGTGAGGCAGAGCACCTCACTGAATCTCTTCAAGAAGAATCTCGATAAGTGGATGGGGGATCGTAGGTTTGTCCCAGGGATTACTCTCGTGTCACTATTAGACAGAGGCACAGTAAACTAAACCTTAAAAAGGGAACAATATACTCAAATCAAGGGGTGGCGTAAGCCATACAGAATCGGGCTAGGCTTATAATTGCCCCAGGGCAGATAGCCTAGTATGAACCTATGAACCTATGGTGTTTAGAAGCATAGCCAATACACCACAATATAATATGCAGTGGCAGATATAAAGCATGACCATGATTCTTATAGAAAGCACCCCACCATGTCCAGGAGAGAAGCAGCAGTGATCCATGCCAGTTAACATTTTCACTTCAGGTCGGCCAGCCTGTGCTTAAACAGGTTAATGGATGTGCTCTGCTTGACATAGATTGGAAGCCTACTGCAGAGGACTGACAACCTTTGAGAGATGTATGTGTCTCTCCAGCATGTCCTATGTATGTCATAGTGTACACTGAGGTCCCTGAAACAGGTGACTGTAGTCCAATATGACTTAAGGATGTGCAGCATATCCAGCCCATCTGGGCCAAAGACAGCCATGTAATGCATACGTAATCTGCCTCAAAGCTATATACTGTTATATGATACTGCATACAGTGACAGCTACTTCATTCTGCCCACAGAAGACACATGTTGGAGACCCTCTGATGTTTTATTACTCAGAAATGTCAGAGATCTGTCAACTTGCTGCAGGTGTCTGGGACAATACATATCAAAGGGAGGATTATATTCATTAACAGGGCTGATGATGGATGAGTATAGGGGATGGATAACAAACTGTTATTGATCTAATGCCTTTGCTAATCAGATGTAAGATGTAGAATGCTTTCCTCCCCACAGTATACACAGGTTGCAGCCAACATGTGTTCCAACGTATATTGATACAGAATTTGGGAATACTGTACTCTGGGTTATTTTTTAATAAGCAGGAACATTTATTAACAAAGGGTATGGTAATGCATGTTAGTGCAGTTGTTTAACACCCATGAATTTGTCAGTAGTTATTAGTGGCACAAAGATGTTTTGCCACACATCCTCTGTTTTGTTTTTGGCCTTTTCTTAAGCATATGGCAAATGAGAGGGGAGACACCACTGACACATCTGCTACTACACAAGTGATAGGTCTGGAGATTGAGTTGAAGTCTCCCACTTTGACTGAATGCTGTTGGTCTGTGATCCCATCTGCAACCCACCTGACAAAACAATATGTGATATTCACCTTGTTTAGTTTGTCATTGAGACCGAATGTTAGATTGTGTTGAAGGACTTGGCCAAGTCAAGATAACATGAGTGCACAGCTTTGTCTAAGTCTCTGCTCAAAGTCTTGAATTACCACAGGATTTGCAGGCACAAGCTACCCTTGAGAGCAGCTAACTGGAACAGATCTACTGTTTGGAGTTCACCTATGTCCCTTTGTCTGAGATGCATGTAAATTGTTTCCATTGTCTTACAGCAGAGGATGAATACAGTTATAGGTCTATAATTCCACTTGCATGTTGCCAATCCTCCATCATGTGGGTGGAAAATGGTCGCTGTATCCCATTTAGTCTGGACATCAGCAGTACTCAGACTGTGGATGAATATGGTGCCTAGTGGAGTAGCTCACTTTTGCAGCATGTGAAGAACACAGCCTGGAATGTCATCTGGTCCCATGGAGACTGTGCTCCTAGTCTTGGAGAGAGCAGTGATAACTTGCTCTTTGTAGATAACACAGTTTGGATATGATGATGCACACATGTAGTAAGCTTGGTGTTGGGAGGGGGGACACTTTTCAGCCACCTGTGTCTGCTAGCAGATTTGGAATTTACAGTGGGTCAGTGTGTGCAATACCATCCAGAATGAGTTCAAAATACATTGGAGTGATATATGAGGGTTTTTCAAGGTGTCTTATTTGTTTGGATACACTGAGAGGAGTGACCCTCCAGGATTATTTTGTACATGTATTTGTAACAACAGCTTCTTTCACTTACTGTAGAATATAGTAATGACAGATATCCACCAGTATGGATTTTATTTTCTGGCAGATCTGACTTTGAGCCTATCAGACATGGCTGTGTGTATACATTTGTGTAGATGTGTAGATAGGGCATTACTACAGCTGGTAATGTCCTTTCTGGAAACTTGAGTTTGGAAGTTGATTATACCATCCCTTAGGAGGATGTAGTTACCTTGGATGATATTTTTGAACCCGACTCCTCCTTTAAGGCGCTCATTAGCTATTCCAACTTTTAAACATACTGTTTTATGGTTGGATTAACAGTGCAGGCACTACACATGTACCATTACATTGTTCACTCATATTGTTGAGGAACAGGTCTGACATATTACAGACCATTGTAGGGTAGTGCACTATTTCTTCCATGACATTTCAGTTTGCAAAATCCAGGCAAGTCTGTGCAAGCGAGTTTGTCCTCCTATAATTATCCAGATGAGGCATTATCTGCACTGAGTAAAAAAAAATCATGTCAACTAGACTAGCAGGGGAAACAGAGGAAAATGCTTGTTGACGATGGTAGGTTTGAACCTGGTATCTGCATTGAAAATGCTAAAAGAAGGGGTATATGTGATCTGAGTGGTATTTTCAGGGGAGTAACCTATGGGGTGTACATTAGGAGGTCCTTCATAAGGTGGATCTATAGTTCTGTAATTGATAGGTAAGTGCTTGTTATGTAACAGAAAGTATGACAGTTAGTTAGAGCTGTTGACGATTTGCTCTGCTATATAGCAGCAGCTGATTGTATTCAAAAATAAGTGTATTGGCATTTCTGTATGTATGAGGACAAAGTGTTAAGGCCTCTGCACATAAACCAGAACAGAGCAGGTAATATAAGGAAACACTATTAAAGCTCACACTGAGTCCAGAAACGCTAACCTACAAGTAGATACTCCTACTATACACTCCTGCCACAAGTCTATAGGTGGTATTTTTCCAAAAACAGATATCCTATCCTTCTTATTCTTTTGGATACTACCATCAGGGGTCACTACAGCACATCATCTGCTTCCATTTCCTCCTTTCCTTTGCATCTTGCTCTAGCACACCAACCACCTGCATGTCCTCTGTTACCACATCCATGAACCTTATCTTAGGCCTTCCTCTTTTTCTCTTACCTGCCAGCTTCATTATTATCAGCCATCTCTCAATATACCCAGCACAACTCCTAAGCACATGTCCAAAGCAATGTAATCTCATCTCTTTGGCTCTGTCTCCAAGCCATGTAATCTGACCTGACACTCTAATATACTGCTTACTAATCCTGTCCATCCTCAGCATACCCAATACAAATTGTAACATCTGGAACTCTGCCAGCTCCTGTTATGACTCCTGTCTTTTTGTCAGTGACACCATCTACAACCCATATAACATAGCTGTCCTCACTACAATCTTTCACAAATCACTCCTGACACTCTTCTATATCCACTTCACCCTGCATGCACTGTCTTCTTCACCTCTCTTCCACACCCACTGTTACTCTGAACTGTTGATCCCAAGTATTTAAAATCATACGCCATGGCCAACTATACTTCATACAGTCTCACCATTCCTCTATCCTCCCTCTCATTCACACACATATATTCTGTTTTGGTCCTTATGGCCTTAATTATTCTCCTCTGTATGGCATAACTCCACTTCTCCAGGGTCTCCTAAAAATGTTCCCTGCTCTCAATACAGATCACAATATCATTCGCAAACATCATAGCCCATGGGGTCTCCTGTGTGATCTCATATGTCACCCTGTCCATCACAATTGCAAAGAGATGTCATGATGTTTATGCATAAAATAAAAGGAATGTCACTGTTGTCTGTCTTATATTGGATGAGATGACATCTATCTGTCTGTGGGGCCATTGTGTGCCCATGGTCTGTTGTGATGAATACATATCCAATAATCTGATATAGCCGATGACATCAGCAGTGTCTGTTGAAGGCAAGAGGACAGTGGGCTGCTGTAAAGTGCACTGTATAATGCCCACCAACAGCTCACACATCCATAAACACACGAAGTTGACTGCAGTGAGATTAGAACCCCTATTTATCTAAGTTTACAGACTAGGGAACAAAGTACTTAATGCATGTGCCACAGCACAAGTCTAACTTTAACAGGACTGCATGTGTTCTTTGAGTAGTTGACATCAGCAGGCCCTGTGTGGGACAAGAAGTTGCAGGACTGCTACAAATGGATGATTTTGCGAGCACAAAAACACTGCAAAACCATGCTATTTGACAAGTCAGTGTGGGATACACCCTCCCACTCTTCTTTATGGAAGCACATACACACACACACACACACACACACACACACACACACACACACACACACACACACACACACACACACCAAGTTGACTGCAGTGAGATTAGAAACCCTAAGTTTACAGACTAAAGAACACAGTACTAAACACACATGCCATGGCACAATTCTAACTTTAACAGGACTACAGGTGTTCTTATAGTTGATGACATTAGCAGGCCCTATGGGGACAAGATGTTGGAGGACTGCTAGACATGGATGTTTTTGCAAGCACAAGAACACTGCAAAACCATACAGCTGGACATTTCAGTTTGGCATACACACTTCCACTCTCTCTTCTGAACACACCCACACACTACTGCAGTGAGAACCGAACCCCTACCTATTTATGTGCATAGACTAGAGAACACAATACTTAATGCATGTACTATGGCACAAATCTGACTTTAACAAGACTGCAGGTGATTTTATAGTAGATGACATCAGCAGGCCCTGCGGGGGACAAGAGGTTAGAGGACTGCTACAAATGGATAATTTTGCAAGCACAAAAATACCATTTGATGAGTCAGTGTTGAATACACACTCTCGCTCTTCTTTATGGCGACACACATGCACACATCAAGTTGACTGAAGTGAGATTAGAACCCTTACCTATCTAAGGTGCACACACTAGAGAACCCAGTAATTAATCCATGCACCATGACACAAGTCTGACATTAACAGGACTGCAGGTGATCTTATAGTAGATGACATTGTAGGCCCTGTGGGGGACAAGAGGTTGGAGTACTGCTAGACATGGATCTTTGTGCAAGCACAAAAACACTGCAAAACCATGCCATTGTAGATTTCAGTTTGCCATACGCACTTCCACTCTCTCTTATGGATGCATGCAATACTGCAGTGAGAACTGAACCCCTAGCTATCTACGTATACAGACTACAGAACACCAAACTTAATGAAAGTGCCATGACACAAGTCTGATTTTAACAGAACTGCAGGTGAACTTATAGTAGACAACATTGTGAAGGGATGTGGGGAATACCCGCTTGGAGGCCTGCATAGGTCCATCACTCCTTAGTGTCATCTGAAAATAGTACACTAACAGCAGTATACTGTTGAGAAGCCATAGCTGTGTAACAACACAAGTCCCTTATTGAGCATATTTGGATGTTTAGTTTAGCACTGCAAGCCTGTGAGTACAACTATATGGCCATGTCCATGAGGGAGCACACAACATTATATAGTACACCTTTCTTTTGTGTTAGATGTATGTGTTGTAGAATTAAGGAGATCCCATGGTTGTAATGATTGTTGTTGAGGTTGGTTGTGAGGAAACACATGGATGGTTAGTACGTTTCTGTACAGATAGTTATACTGTGCCCTCAGTTTGCAATGTTTCCACATGTAGTCTTAGGTCATACTGTGCATCTGAGAAATGTAGAATAATAAGAACACAGATCTATGTATGTGATGTAATGGTTAGCATACCTCTCAACCTCCCAGAGAAAAAAATCTGGACAAAGCCATAATTAATGTAGGAATAAAGCTGTAAAAATAGGATCAATGCTTAAATATTGCCCTTACAAACTTAGAATGTTGATGGAATAACAGGTTTTGCATTAGCATGAATTTTCTGAAGGATTTGACATCCACAAATGAAATGTATGTCATTATCTTCTGACTTAATTCAAAATGTTTTAACAATAATTTTGTGGAAACCAACATTTTATGAGAAACAGACTACAAATATGATGTAAAAATATGGACATTCTTCAGAAATCTGGACAGTTGAGAGCTATAATAGACATAGCAAAAATGCAATGATTATTCTTGCAAGTGTATACACATGTGCATTTGCCTCTTTTACCAGTTTGCATGTAGGTAAGCAGTGCGCAAATGCGAGGGGCATTGCTAACATCCAGCCTTCCTATTATGTAATGTATACATCTTACTGTAGCCCACTCCTGTCACTACTCCAGGACATGATTTCCCAGTTGCTACAGACAATAATTGAATGTATCCAGTGTCTGCTATTGCCAGTCTGACGTAACTCTTATCTACTTATTCCTTTTTCTGCAGTTTTAGGCTTTGCACAAAATATTTAAGAATTATTAAAACTGTTTTCAGCACACAATGCATCGTGCAAATGTGTACTAAAAATAAAGATGAAAACATTATGAGACACAGAGTCACAGTCTGGAAAAACATTAACTATTGCAAAAACACCTCCAAAAATTCAACTTACATCAGGATTTGAACCCTTAACACCATTAAAGATTCATCAAACAGGATGGCTGCCTTAGTCCTTTTGGCCACAAAAGCAGCTTTCCAGAACTGGAGTCATTCTTCACGCAACCACCTTCAGAAAAGTGTACATTGCTATCAAACCATACACTGTATATTGTAGAAGTACTTCTCTGAATTATATTTGGACATAGATCAGTTAGTGGACACAACTCCTGTCATAATAACAATTACAAATATATAGCTGTCTGTCTGCAATCTCGTTGTTGTGGGTGGGGGAAAAACACATTTCCTGTTAGGATACAAACTAGCCTGAAGTCAGAAACTGCAATGGACTAGACTTACTTCCTAACTTCTCTCTTGCATGAGGTAACAGTATTCAGCTGTGGTTGGGGTGTGTGAGTGTTTCATACCTGATGCATAATAATTACATATGGTAACATTATTGCACTCACTTGTAACTTAAGTTCTCTACAAAAGCCTCACTATATATTTGCATACTGTAACAAGGTAAGGCATACAAGGATATGTCATAATAGTCTTCAACACTACAGTCTAAGTTCAGGCCATAGCTTGCAAAATGCGGCAGTTGACACAGCATTAGTTCAGGGTTGACTCTGTGTGATGCAAGCACAGCCAATACATGTATATTTAAAGGCTGTGTGCATTTCCTGACATCAGTTTTAATATATGTATGTGAGTAAGAGGAAGGTATTAGACCCTAGGAGCCTAGGTGGTCAGTGAATGTGCTATGCATTGTCTCTTGTCCAAAGCAAAGGCATACTGAGAATGCCTACATCTACCTACAGGGACAGCAGCTGAGGGTTCCTTCTCCAAGTCCTCCTGTGACTGTGGCTGTGGTGACCTAGGTGTTGGTGGTGGGATGTTTGTCACTTCCACCTTGCTGATCCTGCTGCAACTATTTCTACAGGATCAGACTGTGTAGCATAGCACAAACTGTGAATATTTGTGTACATGTCTGTGGAGTATACTGCTAGGCTCCACCAGATCTATCTAGGCACCGGAACCATGACCTCAGAAGCCCAAACACACACTCTATGATGTTCTTAGTTTGCGTGTGTGCCTCATTATGACATTGTTTCATTGGTGTGTGTGCATTTCTGATGGGTGTCATCATCCATACTTCCAGAGCATAGCTAGGGCATCTCCCAGTAATTGGCCCTGTGGAATGTTCCCACTAGCAAACATCTGGTACAATCATGATGTGTGCCAGATATGGGGGTCATGATAACTGCCAGGGGTGCCAGCATACACATTCATGATAATCCCCTGGGCATTGCACATGACTTGGCAGTTGATGGAGTGGTATCCCTTCCGGTTGATGTAGCTTCTACCCTAATCACTAGGTGGTGCCTTGGTGTGTACATGAGGGCAATCTATGGCACCCAGTACTTCAGGGTAGGGTGCTACAGGATAGAAGTGTTGCATATTGCTGGTTCTTTCCTCAGCAGTAAGGGGAAAATATCTGTGTTCAGTGGCATGTATAAGCATAGCATCCATGAACTGGTGAAGGATCCTGGAGGCTGATGCCTGTGACACACCCATCATGTCCCCAGCTTGTCTTTGAAAAGTACCTGTAGCTAATATTATAAGGGCTACACAAACAGTTTCTAGTAGGATAGGTTGCCCTCAGTTGGCTCTGCCTCTGAGTTGAGGCCAGCAGATCTCACAGAGTTCTTGTAATGTGTCCCATCCACCCAGTAGTACTGTATATTCTCCAACTCATGTAGAATCTGAAAGGTTATCCTGGGCCTTAACAGTCTTCTCCTTCTCGGCTAAGGCCTATTGTCATCAGCACCAGCAGCACTGACTTCAATCTTGGGCACTTAAAGATATAGAATAGCTGCAGCAGCCCCTAACATTATGTCAGTTAAAATTCCAATTCACTACTCCAATGTTGTTGAAGTATCAAGGAAAAATCAGAATGTAGGCTGTATGCATACTTTATACATTTCTTGAGTAGGACCACCATGTGGTATTGGCTAATTTAAATGAAATTCACCTGCTTAGGATATAATTAACAGGATTTAAAACTCCTGCTGGAGTGCACAGTATTGCGCTCTGCGCACCAACACACAGCAGAATGCAGCTGTGTATGATGAAAGTAAAGCATTTAAAAATTGATATAATTTCATCCTTATTGTCAAAACACATAAAGAATATATTAATTACTGATAACTGCACTTCATTTATATGACCTACAGTGTCGGCACAGTATGATAAAAGTTGGCATACCCTGTACTTGAATCCAAGACTATCTACACCCCAGTCTAACACCTAACAGTTGTCACCACAAGAGTACTTAAACAAAGGCTTCTAACTACAGGGAATTAGTAGAGTGCAGCCCTACTTACTGGGCTTGTGCGATGCCCAGAAGTTCTCACCAATATTGACTGAATGCATCCAGTTTCTATTTTTGGATGCCTAGCTCATGTCTGGTACAAGGGTGGTTTGCTGACACAAATAAGGATTCCATAATCATTGCCATTTGCGAGAACTGCTGCACTGTACACACAATTGCAAAAGACCCCATAAATTACAATCAAAGTTATCTGACACACACCCCCGATGTCATCAACAGCCATGGAAGACATAAACACTGTGTAGAAGTTTACACGGAGTGAACAGCCCTACGTGGTGCCTTATTTTTGTGATTCAACAAATCCACTACTTTTTTATATCATTTACATAATAACCATGTTGACAGCCTGGAAACTATATGGATAGTAGCCATGTAAGCTGGGCAACAGCATGGGAGCACAGAGTCAAAGTCAAAATGCAGGGTATTACTGTACCTGTTGTGGCAATACATCATACCCATCTTTTAAATTACATTTCTATTATTCCTTTTCATATGTTCTGTATTTAGCGGTGCACTGCGCAAAATTGTGATAAAATGAATATTATAAAATTTATAGTGATCTGGCACACCACCCTGATTCTTTTGGACAACCTCGCCCATTAAATGTGTGTTTTTAGCTTTTCATGGGCATTCTGTCATATTTCATGACTTCTATATGTTCTTGCTTCCATGTAGGCTCCTGTATGCAGAAAATTTCTGCATACACTTCCAACAAGTACATGGAGCCTACATAGTTGTGCGTAGGGTTGTTGGATCACTGCGCCATGTTGCATCATTTTATTAGCATAAAATAAAGCTGCTTATGCTGAAATTTGCATCCCATGAAACTTTCCATTGATGCATGTGAATCCGTGTGATTGCACACCACTACACAGACTTTACTGAATCTAATACTTGTTGCGCCTGTGTTCACATCTCACCGCTACGCGAACATAGACAAAATGACTGTGTAAGCTTTATTGAATTTGTACCAATGTCTTTTGTTTTAGACAGAAGATATATTGTCATACTACTGAAGTAAGAACCAGTCACCAACTATAAAGTAAATAACCAGTAGAGCCTCCAATCCACATAAAAATACGTTTATTGAGCGCTTTCATCAGCGACCATCAGCTGACTTCTTCAGAATACAAAAACAGAGAAATGTCATGTATTTATACTACACAAAATCATGTGACTTTAACCACATCTTTGTTAAAACCATATTGACCTAAAAATAGCCAAATATTAGCTTAAATAGGACTCATACAAAATAAGACCATAAAATATATATAAAACCCCCAAAATATACACATAAATAACAATCCATTACAAAATATGTGTATATATACACAATAAGTATGTAAAATTTGCAACCTCTATCTTAAAATGATTTACTAATTAACCTATTGTCCAATCCAAGAACGTAGTTTCAAAAAACTGCTCAAGCTTACACTTTCATTAAGGCCAGGGAAATTGGTGGCATTCAATATGATTTGTCACCACAACTCCCTGAAATTTAAAAGATCTTCCGAAGGACCTCCACGGGGATCTTGGGGAACTTTCTCAATGACTAAAAATTTGAAGTCATGCCCAGGGAACTGCACACTATGTTTATATAAAGCACTATTAGGGTTGCAGATTTTAATATCCCTAATGTGCTCGTAAAATCTCTCCTTAAAACTTCTCTTGGTCTTACTGATGTAAAATCCTTGACAATAGCTGCACAAGGTGACATAATCCAAACCCCTAGTGGTACATGAATACTTCCCATGGGGTCTTATGGGAATACTGTCAATAACAATCCTATCAGAGGTGATGATATAAGGACACTGGGCACAAAAACACATTTCTTGTTTCCCCCACCCTGCTGAACTCCTATGTAGTTAATGTTCTGCAACAATTCCTTGAAAGAAGTTTCTCTTCTAAAAATAATCCATGGTTGCTGTCTTACTTTTTCCAAAACTTCTACTTGACTGTTGAAAATGTACCAATTTTTTCTTAAAATGTCAGAAATCTGATTATGGTCATAAGAAAACCAAGTAAGAAAAGATGATGTAAAGGGTACAGAGGATGTTCCTACCTCTAATTGCTGTTGCAAAGCATAAGTGTTGGGGGAACTTGATTGGCATAACTTGTCCATACTCAATAGTGGGCAAAAAAATGACAGTTTCCCTCTTGCCACACACTTCCTCTAAAATGTTGTCCACTAACCTCATAGGGTACCCTCTGGCTATCAAAATGTCCTTCATTAAACACCCCTGTTGATAAAAGTCTGCATCTTTAGTTACCATACGTGAAATGCGTACAAATTGCTCCTTCACTAGGCTCCTCTTTACATGCTCCTGATGACAACTTTGGTAATGTAGAAGACTGTTACTATAGGTGGGCTTCCTATACAAATCACTGACCAAACAATTGTTGTCAACATCCTTCCTTACAAGAACATCCAAAAAACTAATATAGTTCTGTTTGTACTCATAAAAAAATCTAAGAAAATCAGTGGTACCATTGATATATAATAAAAATGTTTCTATTTCTTTTTGTTCCCCTTTCCAAACAAAAAACAAGCTATCCATATAATGGAGATATAAATTCCATGACCCAGAAAAATCTGAATTAAAAAGAAACTTGCGTTCCCACATAAACATGATGATATTAGCAAAAATGGGGACACAACATGCCCCCATAGCAACCCCGTTTTTTTGCAGAAAACAATGACCTTCAAAAAAAACAAAATTGTGTTTCAAGACTAATTCCATTAAGCTGACTAAAACAGATACATCATTATTGCTGAACAGCTTGGTATCATATAGAAACTCCTCAAACCACTCTAAGCCTAATGTGTGCAGAATAACATTGAACAAATTGATAACATCAATTGTCAAAAAAGTGGCAGTTACATCAAAAGGTATACAATTCAACTTGTTCAAAAAATGCCAAGAGTCTATACATATATGTTGTTCGTGTTTAAGCACTGACTTTAATGTAGCAGCAATATATTTCCCAATAAAAAAGGTTTTAGATCCTGCCACACTAACAATGGGTCTCATTGGGGGGGTCATACAGATTCTTTTGAATCTTAGGGATACTGAAAATATTCGGTACCCTGGGATGGTTGACACTAAGAAAGTTAAACAATTTCATATCGATTTGTCCCTGGTCTACCAAATCTTTTAAAACCAAGTCAATTCTATGATGTGCAGTATGGACGAAACTGGCAGAAACTTCTTCATACACAAATCCATCCCATAACAACACATTCATCTGGTTGTTGTAGTCGGTTTTAGACGTAATTACCACCCCTCCCCCTTTATCGGACTTCATAACCTGCAGAGATTTGTCAGAAACCAAGCTGCTTAGCAATTGTCTTTCACAATTAGTCAAATTCCAGAACCTATAATCAGTTTTACTTTGGAGTAACCTCCTAAAATCGAACTCACAGAATGATTCAAATAACATTAAAACATTCGGTAATGGAGGATTGAAAACACCACTTTTCCGTAAACAGTTCACATTATCACCTAAAGACGCAGTTCCAAACAGCAAACGAAAGTTCAACTTCCTGACAAAAATCTTTAGATCCAAAATAAGTTCCACAATTTTTGTTCTTTCAGTAGAAACAAAGTTTAAACCTTTTACTAAGTAAGTCTGCTAATCCTGAATCAAAAACTCGACAAGAATAATTATGCACCACAAAGTCCCCTTGAACATTAGCGTGTGCAATGTACACACCCACTGCCTCATTAATGAAGTAGTAATGGAGACAGTCATCACCAATACATATGAAAATATGGTAATGTATGATCAGGAGTTACAAAATATTTTTAAAAATGAGGAGTGTAGAAGCAACATATTCTTTTCTACACATATTTTGTTGATGACATCTTTATGTTAAGGGGCAGACTTGGACAAGTACTTTAATTTTGTGGAATTTTTGAAAGACACCACCAAGTTCATGAATTTAGAAGTGTCATATTCTTCTACTGGCATTAGTCATCTTGATTTTTTTTTTATTTAAGAAGACTCTGTAAGTACTTTTGGTGCTAGGTGAGTTAGAAAATCTGTTAAGAATTGTTATTTACATCAGACTAGCATGCATCTACACTACATTTTTAAGAATGTGAAGGAACAGATTTGTAGAATGTCATATTTGACTACTGGTGATTACAATTTTTATAATGATGTTAACAATGCTCATAATTTCCACTGCTGCAGTCCTTAAGCTGTATAGATTGTTTTCTGCCTAACTTGCCAGCTTCAAAAAGCTCTGAGCCCCCCCCCAATCCTTCACTCTATTGACTGGCTAATCTGAAGGAGGGAATTTAGTAGTCACACAAAGCTTTCTTCAGTGATTCTCACTGTCTTGAGAAGAAGACATCTCTTGAGCTTCATAGGAGCAGCCATCAGCTAAGAGCTTTGTTTCTGGTAGGTAAGTCCCAGTCAGGGAGCCCCTCCACTCAAAAAATGATTGCCCTTTTAAGAAAAATAGCATTTGCCTGGTATTTTTTTTCACATTATTGGAAGTTTCCTGTCAGGGACCACCATTTTTATCTCTAATGTTTTTTTACGTATGTGGGAATAAGTTTGAGATAAACTATGTACCGCTTCTCTAGACCTTGACTTTTGTGGGACAGAAAAATTTATAGAGGAATGGGAGGGTTTTTCTATGTCAGTGTAATACTTATAATTACTTTGTGACAAAGTACCTGCCATTTTAATTCTGTCTGTGTGTGTGTGTGTGTGTGTGTGTGTGTGTGTGTGTGTGTGTGTGTGTGTGTGTGTGTGTGTGTGTGTGTGTGTGTATGTGAACATTACTGACAGGTAAAGTCTGCTCTACTTATATTTTTTATAACATAAGGAACTGGGGAAAGTGTCATAAGTGTAAGTGTGCTGCTTGTGAACTCTCAGTGACAACTTACCTTCTGTCCAACTTGCTCCAGCAACACTTACTGCTTTTGGTGTTTCTTCCTAGTTGCAGAATGGATATTCACTCTGGTCTAGGTCTTCTCCCAGTCTCCCACTGTGCCTAGAAAGAAAAAAAATGGCTTACTAAAAAGTTATCACTGTCATGGGCTCGGTGTGTGCCTCCTCCTGTAGTGGGTGTACCTTCAGTGACCATTAGTTGTTCCTCAGACCACTCACTTACCTCGCCAGCTTCCTCTGTTGTAGTCTTTTTGACCAGCATAAACCAGGTGTTAGCCATATCCTCTTCAGCTGTTCCAGTGTCTGATATGGGCATGGCAGAATCATCTTCTCTTGACATTGGAGACACTTTTTGTTGGATTGTTCTGAGGGTAACCAGGGCAAGAGACCATTAAACCAGACGTCCTTTCTGTTGGTCCTCTTCTACTGGAATTCCTGTTAAGAAAAAAAATAAATAAATTAAACACTGTTTTTCTGAGGAAGTCATTACTTTAAAAAAAACATGAAGTTCTTATCTTGGCTAGACAGGCATTACAGGTAATAAATCCTGCTATGTAAAATCCTTTGCAGATGGGCATTCCCTATAAGGATATTCCTAAGGAAATAGGGTCTACTGATTCTAATTTTGACAGACATAGGGTTTCTCCTCTTGTAGATTCCCAACCCTAACTCTCTGATTGTGAGAAAAATGGTAATTATTTTCCTCCTCTGGTGGAATTTTCTTTTAATCAGGTCATTGACTTTTTGATGAATGAGGTATTTTTATGGGAATTCTGATGAAGTCCATTATACTGGGACAAAAGCGCTAAATGTGTTATTAAAACTTTGTGTTTTGGTGTATTACCATGCAGGTGGTTGGTGTGACAGAGCAAGATGCAGAGGACAGGAAGAAATGGAAACAGTTGATCCGCTGTGGCGACCCCTAACGGGAGCAGCAGATAGAAGAAGAAGAAGAAGAAGAAGACCATGGTCTCATTCATCTGCTTTTATTGGTTTTGATTTGGTTTTCATTTGTTCGTATTTTTACGAAAACAAACTGATGTCCCCCCTGAACTGAGGAGATATTATGATTTGCTACAAATGAATATTCCTCATTCCTGTCCCTCCTATTTTGCCACCCTTGGGCAGTGTGTTTTCAGTCTTTACACACCCAGGGAGTCATCCTGATAACCAGCCATCAGTTCCTAAAAAAAAGCAGATAAGTTGTATAAGATATCTCGGACTGATAAATGTATTTTCTCTCACCTTAGATCTGATACAGTATCCCTTTCAACTGTGTCTCATGCTGGCAACAGGCTTGTTCTGAATACTAACCCTACACCTAGTGATAAAGAAGGTAAAGTGCTGGCCAATATAATCAAGAGAATTTTTTTTTTCTCTTCCACTTTAGCCTTCAGAATTCTGAATTACCAGGCATATATATGGACATTTCTGCTTTGTCATATGGACAGTCTGGGGGAACTAGCTTCCACTCTTCCTATAAAAAAAAGCTCTTTTTGGAACCAAACTGCTTTTATGCTTTCTAATTAATCAAAACATGCTTTGTAGAGTGTGTATGATTGTGCAGATATTGTGTCTAAGGCCATTGATACTGCTAAAGTGTTGAGAATATATGCCTGGGTGCAAAATTTGCTGGTTAGGTAAATTCTGAAATCTTGGATTCAGTTATAGATAAAGAGGTATTGTTTGGTTCTTCTTCTACCCACTTTCTCAAACAATATGATGGAAGAGGAAAATTGATTCAGAAAATTTCTAAAATCTTTCATGTATCCCAATGCAAATCTTTAAGGCCTCCCTCTTGCACAAAACTGGCCAAAAAAAAAACAAAAAACAACCCTTTTCTGGCAAGCAAAATACAAAAAAGAGATAGCCAAAGGGTAATAATGGCACTAACAAAACATAGGGTTCTTTTCAGAAAAAGGGACAAAATAATATACTGCAGAGTGTCTATTCCAGCATTCCTTACCATCTTCCCTCTCCTCCAGCCAGTATCTCTACAAATCTATCCCAGAAACTGGCCCTCAACATTCCCGTTTCTCAAAAGATTGCTTTGGACTCATGGGTGTTAAATGTGGTTCAAGAGGATTACAACTGGCACTGGATACAAAAGCATTCTTTCAGGGGAAATACTTCCTCTGAACCAAGCAGATTTTTCCTCAAGATTTTCGGTCTTTACACACGCTGGGAGTCATAGATCCAGTGCCTTTAAGTCAAAGTGGCAAAGGCTTCTACTCCAGAATGTTTCTGGAACTAAAAAAGAGGCTTCTTGGAGAACAATACCAGATCTTTCATTTCTAAACCTGTATGTGAATGTTCCAAAGTTCAGTATGCTGACCTTGTAGAACCATTACCCCTTATTCCTTATACAAATTCTGTGGTAAATCTAGACCTAAAAGATGCTTACTACCATATTCCCATAATCATAGGCTGCAGGAAATGTTTAACGGTCTCTGTTTCTGGGTCACATTATCACTTCTGTGCATTACCCTTTGGTTTATCTACAGCTCCAAGGTTATTTAGAAAATTTGTATCTCCAGTCATAGCTTATTGCAGACTGAGTGGTATCCACATTTTTCCTTATTTATATGACTTGCTTATCTTTGCAGAATCGTTAATCAGATGCCAAGAGTCATTACCATGGGTTATGTAACTTTTGTCCAATCTGGTATTACAGATACATATCACAAAATCCTCCTTGACTTCATCTCACAGGATTATGTTTCTAGGTCCTGGGATGCCTTATAGAGTCTTCTCTTCAAAAGGCCTTTTGAACACAATACAAGGTGGAATTTTATCTGGATTTTTTACTGAACATCTTCAGTCATTCTCAGACTTCTTCAAGAGAATTTCTCAGGATTCTAGGTTCATGGCTTCTATGATTCTCATGATACTTCTAGCCAGATTACACATGAGAAAGATACAATGGTGCCTAAAACACATGGATCTACCATTTGCATTCTCTGCAGCATCAAATTCCAGTTTTTGGCTTCATAAAACGGGAACTGCATTTCGTGGAGACAACAAATCTAACTGAACTCAGGTCTCCCCTTCTATCCTCACCTTTAATCAAGCTATCACCACAGATATGCCAGATTTTGCTAGGTGAGCAATTTCCAGAAAGGTAAAATTACAACGCCTGTAGAATCCTTCAGAAAGATCAAAACACATTAGTTTAAAGGAGGTACTAGCTACGATTCACACCCTGAAGTCTCTCCATCATCACTGGTCCCTAGGATATCTTCAAGTGATTACAGACAATACCACACCATGTGGTATATAAACAAGCAGGAAGGTACAAGGCCATACTCCCTGTGCATGCTGGTAGTGACGGCTTGGGAATTAGCTCTTACGCATTACTTAATGCCCCAAGTATCTTATATTTTGTCAGAGTAACACATAGTGGCATACAAGCAGAGCAGGACCTGGACAGACCCTCATGTATGGAAATTGAACAAGGTGGTCCTCCAGGAATTGATCCAGTTGTGTGGAACACCCCAAATAGAGCTATTTGCCTCCTGTTAAAGCAGAAAAATAAACAGGTTTTGTTCCTTGGCTCCCTGCAAGCAATACTGAAAAATAACTGCATTTTCATTCCCTTGGAAAGGAATGTTCTTTATGTGCGTCCCCCCTTTTGACTGATATACATGGTAATTCTAAAGATTCAGACAGATACCCTAAAATTATTGTGGTGAACCCATTTCAGCCCAGGCAACATTGGTTCTCCCTTTTTATGGAACTGCCCAATGGCAATAAACACAGGCTTCTTCACAGATTGGATCTACTCACACAAGACAAGGGACGTTTGATACACCTCAGTAATAATCATTTTTAAGTGACAGCTTAGAATATTCAATTTTAATACACTTTTAGGCACTTATTTCTTGAGAACATGCAGCAGGTAACAAGCAGGCAAGGAAGCCTGCAACTAGAAAACCCAATATTGGTAAGTGGAAGTAGGTTTCTAGTTGGTGCTTAACCAATATCCACAGACTCATCAGGGAGTTTGTATGACTCCTTTTTATTCTTCATCTTTTGGCTGCTCCTGTTAGGGGTTGCCACAGCAGATCATCAGTCCATGGAATGATTGGCAGTGGAGTGGTCCTCATATATTTGTGTGGCCTCATTTATTCCTCTGTAAAGGTTCATCTTGCAGACATTTCAGCATGTCTGCCCTTGGATCCATTTCTTTCTTTTGTGTTGGTTGCGAAACAGTTTCTTCAAAGGAGTTTTACACCTGAGACCTTCACAGAAACATGTTGTTCCAACTTGGGATCTCAACTATTTACTGGAGAAATTGACTGTGTCACCTTTTGAAACCTGCCCATCAAGCTGATTTAAGGGTTTTAACTTCAAAATCTGTACTCATCATTGCTCTGACAGCTGCAAAAAGAGTATCTGAGTTGCAAGCTCTCACTGTGGATGAGCCCTATCTTATTTTTCACAGGGACAGGTTCTTTTTAAGAACAAACTCTTCATTCATGCCTAGAGTAGTTTCAGAGTTTACTTTGAATCAAGCCATCAGTCTCCCGGTTTCCTACCCAGAACTTAAAAAACAGGGAGAACCATTTCTGAATAAGCAGCTCATGTACTATCATGACAGAACTAAGCCCTTTATAAAAGCTGACCAGTTATTTATTTTTTATCAAGGAGCAAAAAGTGACACCCTGTGTCTAAACAGACAATTTCCAGTTGGCTATCCTCACCTATTGTTTTTTCTTACTCCCTGCATGGCAAAACCATTCCAGACAGTATCAAGGCACATTCTACTACAGCCTTGTATTCTTTGATTGCATACTGGAATGGGGTGGACTCTACAAGCATTCTAGAGGCAATTACATGGTCATCTGTACATTTGGTTACAAAAAGCATTACAAACTGGATTCCTTTTTTAGGTCCAGATCAAACTTTGCTAGAACCATTCTTCCAGGAGCTCTTGGACCTTCCTCCCCTCAGGTTGGATATGCTTTAATAATCAACATATATTGTCTAAGGGCTACTGCAGCAGTGAGAATTACGAACACAAGTACAGCACTTATCCTTAACAGTAGTTGTTCAAAATTCCTCACTGATGCAGTAGCTGCACCAAACCTCCATCCCCCCTACTATTGTATACAGTTGTAGAAATATTAAGTAGGTTCATACCTCTCAACCTCTTAGAGCAAGAAATCTAGACAAAGCCATAAATAATGGGGGACAAAGACCCGAAGTAGGGACAATTTTTAAATCTTACTCCTACAACATAACAGGTTTTGCATTAGCATGAATTTTCTAAAGGGTATGGAAACTCAAATGTCTTGTCATTATTTTCTGACTTCAGTCTTTAATGCGTTGCCAGTGGTTTACCAGAAAACGACACTTTTATGAAATATGGACCAAAAATATGAGGCAGAAATCTGGACACTCTTTGAAAATCTGTACAGTTGAGAGGTATGAGTAGGTTTATGTTATATGTTATTGTGATTTTTCAATGGTTAACCCAGGATCATTAGATTTTTCTCTCATTGTGTGGGCAAGAAAGTCCTAAAGAAAGCGTCACCCTGACTGCAGAATGCCATCCTTGGCATTAGTCAATCAGCAATCAGAATGAATAAGTGGGGAGGAGCTAGAGCTTTTTTGAAGTTAGCAATCAGAATGAATGAGTGGGGAGGAGCTAGAGCTTTTTTGAAGTTGCCACTTGTGTCCTACACGAGAAACAACCTATGCAGCCTAAGGGGTAACACAGGATTGAGGAATTTGAACCTCTACTGTTATGGGTAAGTGCAATTTACACACCTGTACTTTCTTCTAAACAGAGGGTATAAACAATCAGAAACTAATGCAGTAGGCACTGACATTATAACATTTCATAGTGCTACAGTGAGACCTTACTTTTGTAATTATAATATGGATGTTGAAAGTGTGGATGATATTAATAGTTCCACTCCATATGTACCCTATGTTATCACTAACAGTAATAATTTTTAAAGTTATCTGTAGTATTATTAAACACAATTACCTGAAATAGCAATTATAGGCCACATACCAATTAAATGTTTTGTTGAAAATGAGCATAACATGAAACAACTGTTGTACTATCCAAGTATGGATGGTTCTGATTTAGGTAGAGATGTTGGGACATTTCCATGGTAAATGTAATATTTGTATGTATATCTGAAAGATTTTCTGATATATGTTCCTTTAACATCCTGTTAGTCTGTGCTACATAAAAATGGGTACAGCCTTTGCAAGTTGCTAAATAAATAGATATACATAGGAAAAATTGAGAGCGATGCCTTAGCAAAGCATATTATGGATATGCATGAGTCTCACAAATTTTCTTTTAGGGTTATTAATGTTTTTAATAAGAATAATATAGGAAGTGATGTATGAAATACTGAGTGTACTGAATATAAGTGGATTAATTATTTCCACGCAGATGCTCAACCAGGATTAAATTATACTGTTAGTATTAAACCTGTTTTAAAGAAGAGATCTTTATATACTTAATGTTTTTTTAGTTACCTGTTTGTTTTATTTAATTTCTTTGGCTACATTATGATTGGTTTATTTTTCTTCAGAATATAGAGTTCTGATTAGGGACAAAAGTGTTTACTATATATGTAATTTACTTGTTTTGGTTTTAATCAGTTTACTAAATAAAATAGTTGCTGCTTGCAACCTTCTGCCTTGGATTTGTTTTGGTTTTGCAGCCTATTGCATTTTGTGTTTTATTACCAGTTAAATGAATGCTGCATATGAGGGCCAGTGCTGCAAAATAAAATTCTCAAACAAGACTTCAACTTCCTTTGAATATTAAAGGTATAGCTATTCTTGCCATTTGGTATCACTAAGGGCAGGGCATCATAATGTATATATGATGATATAAGTCATTTTTCTGTGCAGTAGCAAATATTTTCTTCCGCACAAGACATTACTTTTGCCGTTCAACAAAAGTCATGCAGTACAATGCATATTCATGCATCCTATTTTCTCGATGCACAGTGCATTGATAAAACGATGCATACAATGTGCACTTGTGCATAAAAATGCCTTTATCATTGCATATATATTTCCATGGTCCACGGACTTTCTATGATCTTCTAGGATCTTTTTTTCCCGTGGAACAGTC
This sequence comes from Protopterus annectens, assembly GCF_019279795.1. Taxonomy (NCBI): domain Eukaryota; kingdom Metazoa; phylum Chordata; order Ceratodontiformes; family Protopteridae; genus Protopterus; species Protopterus annectens. Next base: position 579,346,874 of record NC_056734.1, on the reverse strand, counting down.
ATTGGCGTGGAAACCAGATCAGGTTAATTTGCAACATTGAAGATGTACAAGGAATACATGTGAGTGATTACAAATATCATGTAAATTTAAATTTATAAAGAATACATTATTAAATTTCCCACCCTGATTGATCAAAGTGGTTGAATAACTGAAGTGGACCAGGAGGAACCTGTATATCCAACTTGCTCCTGTGTTGAAGTAGCAAACATGCAGCAGCAAAGGTGCAAAACAAACAATGCCAAAATGACTAGGGATATTGTTGGTCATACCCAGGAAAGTACCAAGTGGAACAAATCCTTGAGGTCAGCAATAAAATGCCCAAGAGTCAGTGAACAGCACGTAAAACCAATATTCCCCACCAGTAGAACAGCTCACAGTTCTTAGTTAAAAAAAAAAGGTTTTTATTGACAGTCATCTTATTTATATAGTTTTACAGACACGGAATAGGGGTCAGCTTAGGGAGAGAGTTTCTTATTGGCCTGTATTTCTGGTCATCAGGATAGGCCAGAGAGCTGGTGCGTCAGTTTCATATTACCAGTGGGCGACCATCCAGTAAGGTGCTGCAGCACATGGTGAACCATCCTTCCTAGGTGTTCACCCTTTAACACTATGGGATTCTAATACAGGATAGATGAATGTAGGAGATGGTAACTTAGTGAGCAAATTCTAAAAGCTTGATACTTACAGATGCCAAACCCTCAGCTTACTCAGTTCAAACAGACAAACAAACAGCATAATCAAGTCACTTGGACACATTGATGGAAAACTTTTGCAGCACTTTCAAATAAATTCTTCATTAGATCCATCAAGCTATCTAGTGAAAATGTGGAGCTTTGAAGTTATTAGATACGACCATCTCTCCATTATTTAGTCTACCTTTTTGGGTTGATTGTACATTTTATGTGTTAAACATTCAAAGAGACCATTATATGCATGACTTTATTTTGCAAAACAAAAAAAAGACCAGTGTGATGGACTTGTACTAATCCCAACATACCCCCTAAATGGTTTTGAAAAATCAAAATGTATATATGTTTATAGCTGTAATAGCAATATAATGCAAATGCAAAACTGCAGCTCAGTCAATTAAGCTCATGCCTGGAAAACAACAGATAAATAAAAAAAAATAATGTATGTATAAGCTCCAAAACTACAGATGAATATTATTAAGAGAACAGAATAAACATTCATGTTAGAAATGCTTCCTTGGATACATAAAAACATTCAAAGAATGTTAAAGTTTATATATAGTAGTCACATAACTGAAATAGCCATCTGTTAGAAGGTATTTCATAAACATTCAATAACTTTAACATTAAAAAAAAAATATATATATATATATATATATATATGTGTGTGTGTGTGTGTGTGTGTGTGTGTGTGTGCATATATAGAGAGAGATACAGAAAACACAATCATTTCACAAAAGAGTGCTTCTCTCACAACAATAACTTCTCCATTTGTATTCATGTAATTCTGATTCAATAGCTTGTTCCCCTCTCTTATCCTCTTAGATCAATCTTCCTAATCACTCTGAACAGGAAATCATGTCTTGTAGCTGTTTCACTAAAATGCTTTTGCCAAAACATGACTCTGAGTGTCATGCCTGATATGTGACCAATATTTAGCCAATAGTTTTTGTCTGCATAAAAGGCAGCACACTTGATGCACAGAGCTAGACATATAATGTTCCTATTTGAATATGTAGCACACTGTATAAACAAGACAATTGTATACACCATCTACCTGGTAAGTGGTAGTAAGAATTCCAAACCCAAGTATATTTGGGGTCTAGGAAAAACAGCTCAAAAGGAAACTTAATTCTGAGGCAAACATGAGAACCAGGCATAAAACTAAGTTAAGAATAATTTAATCCAAGCACAGTATCAAAGTAACTCAGTACCTTTTGTCAAAATGCTATATGCATGTTCTATCTGTTACTGGATGAATAAATTCCAACGAATTAACAAAATATTAGAAAAGTAAACATGCATACCATGGATAGTAAAGACCAACATATTCTCTTATTTTTCCAATAATATAAATATAAAAGTTTTTTTTAAGGCTGTTGGCACCCTTTTTTTCCAATCACATAAAATTCAGCCATGGAGTGGTGACCTTTAAATTTTCCTGAATAACGATGCTGCTTGAGAATGTAATTTTGGATACATATGAATTAATACTATTGAAGGACAAAGGGGAAAACTCACAAAAAGTATGAGTGACCCACAATGTATACTTGGCTGCTTTTGCATATTGGCAGAATGCTTTAGATTCAGTTTCAAGGACTATACAAGTAACTTTTGTTCAGTATGCAATGCTTGTAGACAGGAAGGTAATGTATGCAAATGAGCAATTAAACACTTCTTTGATGATTTATAAACAAGATTAGGATTGCTGAGGTGAGATGATAAAGCATAAACTAGTGCCACATCCTGAAAAACATCAGCATGCAAAACAAAAATGATAATTGTTGCAGCATGACTTGTTCACTTGGACCACCTTCATATAATGTTGGCTAATCAGTGACCTGTGCTTAAGAGATGAGGATTCTGGTCACATCTGCAAAAGTGACTGTACCTCACTTACCATGGATTGAGTGACGAGCAAAGTTATACAAAAGGCTGCCTTTGTAATATTTCTCTGGAATCATGCTAGAAAATTATTGGTCCCCATAAGAGTTGTGATTTGGAATAAAATATTACTTGTATAGCCAGATATTTTGTCTGTCTTTGCAATATTATTTACCACAGCAGATGTTGCCATGACTCAGATTTAAACCTTTGGTATCAATTGCTATGGCTGATTGTCTTAAGTGCAGAAAGTTTCCTGAAAAGGGTGCCAATAATACAAGTAAGTGTAACTTACACCTCAGGTTTCTTTTATACTTCGTCTCTCAGACTGCTGTTCTTATCTGTACAAATGTTTTAAGTAAATGGGTATTAAAAATTAAGGTTTAAAGATTTTGTCATACCTTACCTGCAATAATATAAGAAAAAAAAATAAAAATCTGCATGCAGTCATGGTTTTAAGCATTTGAGTACAGAATGAGTGTTGTGTGTATTAAGGTAAATTTATAGCAGGGTGGTCCCGGCTATAAGGCAAAGAGGACTTTGCCTTACTGTGTGTTTGTGAAAGTGAGAGTAGGGAATAATGAAACACAAAGAAAGTGAGATTCCTACCCCTCCTAAGGGTACTCCAGCATGTTTTATGTATAATCATTATGGGGCTTTAAGTTGGAGATATTTGGATAAGTTGTATAATTTTACAAAAGGAGACGCCGCTTTAACATTTCCACAAACTGGGACTTTTGATCACACTAAAGTGATTAATTTAAGAGAGAGACATTAGAGAAAAAAGGAACCAAAATAAAGACAACTCAGTAGGATGTTTTTAATGATTGGTATACTGAAGTTTTTAAAAGAGAAAAGGAATCTGCAAGACCTGGGTTAAAAGATACAAACCAAAAACTGTTGCAACGAGTAAAAGATCTAAAAGCCATGGCAGGAAAATGAAGCATCAGACCCCTTTACCCAGTAATATCTGGAAGCAGTATATCCGCCCAGAAGGAGGACACATCCGAAGATGATTATCACCTTCGTCCCCTTCACCTGCTTTCTTTGAAGGTATCATTCATCCACCTCCTACTGCCCCTCTTATGATAGAAGCAGTCCTAAGAAAGAGGCAATAGAAGAAGAGGGACAGGAAAATAAAGCAGACAGGAGACAGGGAAAAGATATGACAGAGCAACACTGTGTTAATACTTATTTTACATACTCTAATGCACAACAGGAGAAATAGGAAATTAGTGAGGAAAAGGAAAAACATCCTTGAAACTAATGATGAAGAAAAATAAATTATAACACACAACTCATACACAAATCCCAACAGATAGAGGAGATGGAGTGGTTCGTGTCCATCATCTGGGGACCCTAACAGACTTGTATCACATGCTTACAGATTTCCCTAAAATAAAAGAAGACCCTATGAAATTTAGGGAAGAAATGTGCACTGTTGTTAAATGCTATGACCCAAGTCTAGCAGACCTGCATCAGTTATTAAAAGTAGTAGTTACTCCAGAAATATATGTAAAATTGTTTATAAAAGCAGGAGCAAGCCCAAATACAAGGATAAGATGGATTGAGTATGAATGTATACAAAAAAAGGGAAGCATTGTTAGCAGCAATCAGTAAGGTCTGTCAAAAAAGGACAGACTGGAATAAAATAACTGGTTGCATGCAAAATAAAGGTGAATCTTATGGCGATTATTTAGAGAGGCTTAAAATAATATTTGATAGGCATTCTGGTCCTGTAGAAACTGCAGCAGCAGTGGGCTCAGCCTTTATACACAGCTTGCAACCACAGATATAGGCTGTCCTGAGACAGATACTCCTTAATTGGCAAGGAGAAACATTAGAAAACTTAACTCAAGTATGCTGAGCACTGACCTGAGAACACAGAGGAAAAAAAGGGGACAGCAGAAGAAAAGCTTATGGATTTGCATATTTCAAGTTATGAAAGGAGTAGAAATAAGGGAAGAGGTAGAGGAAGGTTTTGGGGTAATGGAAGGCAAGTGATATCACAAAGGCACAACAGAATGGGGAGAGAGGCAGGCTTACACTAATGGTCCTCCTCAATCCGCTGCCAATGAACCCTGTTTCAGCTGTGGCAGGGCTGGGCACTGGAGAGGAGAATGTCCTTATAGGCAGAGGCAACAGAAGAACTGGAGCAACTAGCAACTGGACTACAGTAATATACCCCTCCCACCCCCACCAAGACAGACTCAAAGAAGTAAGGGAGCTCCATACTGATAACATTCAGTATTTAGGTAAGCCTAAATACTTTAGTACTAATTAATCAAAAGGGACCTTATGTTGAAATACTTTTAAGAAAGAAGAAAGTCCCATTTTTAATTGATACAGGTGCCACTAGGTCTGTACGTTCAACTAGAGAAATACCTTTATTAACAGGGAAGGTAAAAGCAGTTGGTACGATTAATGTTCCTATTCTTTATCCTATGTCACAGCCTATGCCTTTGTCCTTAGGACTAATAGAAGAGAAATGTGCATTCTTCCTGAGAACTACAGCTCTGGTAAATTTAAAGAGAAAGGATTTGTTATGTAAACAAAGATGTACCATTTATTGTACCCCGAAGGCATATATTTGAATATCCCTGGAGAGGTAGAAGGGGAAGTTTTAGCAGGTTTAAACATTGAAACGGAAATACAAATATCACAGCCTCAGACATATGAGCAACTACTGCAACAATTACCTAAAAGTATATGGGCACAGCATTCTAATGAGGTAGAACAGCTAAAATCCGCAGAACCAGTAAAAGTTAGAGTAAATTCAAATAAACCAACTCCCCTGAGATCAGAAGCAGAAGAGGGAATCCAGCCGGTTATTCAGTCTGAGTTACAGCAGGAAATAACTATGCCTACTAGAAGCTGTTGTAACACTGCCATTTTTCCAGTCATACCTCTCAACTGTACCGAATTCCTCAGAATTTCCCGGTTTTGAGGCTAAAATAATGGTGTGCCATGAATTCATGTGTAGACCCTTCAAGTCACAATTTTATTAATTAATTTATTTATTTATTTATTTATTTATTTAAATTTGTTGACCGGGAGTGTCCGACTGGATGTAGGTCCATTTTCAGCGGAGGCCCGGGGAGAAAAGCTCCACAGTAAAATAAACAGACAGTAGTTACATTGGATTACATAGCGATTAACAATTTAACATAGCAATTACTTACAACATATTTACAGATGAAGAACATAGTACATCAGTAGACAACTAGAATCTTTATCTGTGAAGTACATAACAGACATTAACAAATGTTACAATGAGAAGTTCCTGCTGTATAATAAGTAATAGGCTTATGAGCATCTGAGCTTGCTATAATCAAGGTAGTTAGTGGAGTGGAAAGAAAGGTACTGGTTGGATGGGGTGGATGACATTAGAGTGGGAGTTGCAAGGGCATAGCCAGCATGTTTTTAGGTGCGCTTTTAGTAAAGTTTTGAAGTGGGTGCATGATGGAAATTTTTTTTTTTAATTTTTATTTACAATTTTTCAATAATGCTGACATCATTGTGCATCTCGTGCAAGGGTGTGTGTGATGACATTGGCATTGTGAGATCTTGCCTGACCACTGACTGCCTCTAAGAGTGCTTTAAAAAAGAAAACAGCTGTTCATAGCTTCAGCCCTGCCCACAACTTATGGCACACGGAATTTTTTAAAACGGTCTGGAGACGTGACTGTTTTTTTTTTTTTGTTTTTTTTTTTAAATGTTGGCCCTTTGCACTGACATTGCCTGGCTTTGGAGGCATTGGATGCTAGTAAGTAAAGTATTAAGTTGTGTATATGGTGTGAACATGTGTTTCATGGAGGCATATTGCCGGTTTGCACTGTGCCGGCTGCTTTGAATTCCTTACTTTCCACTTATGTACTCTGTTAATTTAAACAAGTCGCTTAATTAGGCAGTAATCTTATAATGTTCAACAATCAAGAGATGCACTTACAACTAGTGCACATAGTAACTGTGTTTCTGTCCTTGTTTGGCATATTTACTTACAGAGGGAAAAGCCAACTGAATAAAGCACCTCTTAAGCTGCTTTTAAAGACCCACCATCATACATTACATACAACGCGAATTAAAGCAGATGTAAAGTCCATCAGAGAGCTCTGGTCCCCCACATTGTGCCCCCCACATGCCTGCTGCAAGTGAAAATAAATAACTAAATGGGGAAATCAATTAAGTAAATAAATAATTAAAAGATCGCAGTACTAAAAGTTAGAATCTGTGCGGTTTCATTCTGTGACTCGGCTTTTCAAGTCCAAAGTTCAGTTAAAGTTTGGTTGATAAACAGATCCAACCAGTAAAAGTTTCAGTCTCACCCCTGTAATGTGTTTATTGTGTAATGCTGTGTTTTGTGCAGCATGAGTCAAACCAAAACCTCTTCCAGCTCCATTAAACTAGCCCCATTTTCTCACTCGCCATTTACATATAGCATCTTAACTCCCTCTCCACTTATTTAGCATATTTCATAATGCCTAATCACCCAGGTTTGGAGAGATGTTAGAAGTGTTACAGATGTCACCTGAAAAAATGACTGGAGTGAGTACCGTGACTGCGAACCTGAAACCTGTCTTCCACAGTCTGATCAGCAGACATACCAAAGGGAAGCTGTCAGGAGTCAAAGACTCTGAAGATGGTGACAACTACGACACCCCCCCATTCTCAAGGAATTGCAGTCCCTTAACACTGAGGAGGCAGCCAAGCAGAGGGCCGAGGTAGAACGCATGCTAAGGTAAACATGCCCACCTTGTGCTGCAGAATTTGGTGTGCAAAGAATTTAGTGTATCTTTCCAGTTTTATGTTTTTATGTTGTACAATATATGACAGACTGTAGATGTTAAAACCATTGCCAGTGTACCATACGTATTTGGGTGTAGTGCAGGACTGTTCAACAGCATTGCCACAAATGTCATTTAGTGGTTTGCTGTCTTGGTGTGACATTCTGTTGGGATTCCTGATTTTTCAAGTTTCTTAAGATACATTGTACAACTGAGTGGTATTTCTGTTGAGGATAGATATTAGGTGACATTGTGGACTGTGTTTGTGACATTATAGCCAATAAAGTTTCTGCACCACTTTTATGTTACTGCATTTGCGGTGTGCTTCGATCCTTAATATGCCAGAGCCACTGTAGATTATACAGATTAAGTCAACATACCTGATGGATCACTTTCCTGAATCGAGAGAAATGCTGAAATGGGCAACCTATTTTTGAAATGTGTTTATCGTACATGCAGTAAGTTTGCCTCAAGAGCCCCTTCATAGCAGCGAGTTACTATGGCGAATGTGAAAGTCTGAAACTAAATTTTGCTTATTGCTGTTTATGACACAAATGTTTTATAAAATGCTTATTGTTATTTACCATTTTATCTAAAGTCACCTGGTAAGTCAGACACTGCTGGATTCAAATCTGATACTAGTACCTTATTGTAGGTGTTAGTGGTGGTTGTGACGGTTGTGGGGATGGTAAACTGAATGGCAGGAATGAAATCCATTAGTTAGTTAAGCTGTAACAATGGAATAGCTTGAACATTACAAAATACTGCAACTCCATGCATCACAGATTTTAATTCAGTAATTAAGTTCTGAAGGTAAGTTTTAGGTTTTTGGTCATTGTTTTCAGATGCATTTTACCTGACTGCTTCAGCCTCAGGTGTAAGGCTTTCTGATTTATTTTTATTTATCAGAGTTGCAAACTGGTTAAAGCTGAATGGATCTGTCCAGCTGCTGAAAGGTTTTAGCACAGAATAACACAATATTACTTAGGAGACAGGAAACTACTTCACTACTGCCTTCACTGCAAAATTCCAGTATCATTTGTCTTTGATTCATTTGTCCTTCATTTGTCCTTCCTGGGTAAGAGGGCTGCAATAACTCTATTCTAGCACTATCATCACAGATAATCAAATTTCATATGGAACCAATACCAATGAAATGACTGCAGCTCAAAGCTATAAGATACTGTTGGTTAACTAGAATTCAGATCATTGTAACTAAAATGCACTCTGTGCCAAAAGCTGAAAAACATTATATGATCACTTTTTTAGTGACTACAGTCTCTGTAAAAATGCATTTATTGGCATTTCAGGATTAAGCATTTTGCATGATCAGTACTATCATTACACTGCATCTCTTTAGTTTTTAAATGGCACGCATTCATACCTTCCACCCTCTCAGAGCAAGAAATCTAGGCAAAGCCAAAAATAACTGCAGGACAAAGGCCCAATAATAGGGACAGATTTTAAATATTGCTCCTGTAAACTCAGATAGTTGCTAGAATAACAGGTTTTGCATTATTATGTATTTTCTGAGGGTTATGAAGTCTGAAATTCAAACACCAGCCATTATTTCTTCTTTAGTGACTTCAGTCTTCATATTGGTATCCCACAATTCCTTTAGGGTGGGCAGGGTTACATGATTATGTATGCAAATTGTATGTTAATTTGTGTCTCAATTTTTGACAAGTTGTACCTACTTTTCATGGGCCTTTATCCAGATTTTTGATGTTTTCCAGGTTGAGAGATATGCTTCCAATTAAAAAGCCTGGCCACAACACATACAGGTTTGCGCAGGATTTTAGGTCTGTCCAGTCGTACTTTTCTCTTACCCAGTAGTCCCTAACCCTGCAATTATTCTTATCTGTATACCACCATGCACTACTCATTTCTCTGTTATAGATTTGTGCACAGCTTTCTTTTCTATACCTATACACTATGACAGACAGTATTTGTTTGCATTTCCATATAAAGGACAACACTACACTTGGACAAGGCTACCTCAGAGATACACTGAATCTCCATCCATATTTTCACAAATCTTAAAAAGGAGCTAGGAAGACATACAGTTTCCCCATCAGTCAATATCAGTGCAATACATAGCTGGTTTATTTATAGCATTGGAAACACTGCAGCATTGCCAACAGAATACTATTCTCCTGTTAACTAAATTAGCAGAGAAGGGGTATAAAGTGTCAAAGGAAAAATTACAGCTGTGGTCACTAAAGGTAAAATAGTTAGGTCATGTAATATCACAAGGAAACAGACAAATATCACCTTCACGTGTTAGGGCAGTAACCGAAGCTCCAAGGCCAATCACCTAGAAAGAGCTTAGATCTTTCTTAGGCATGGCAGAATATTATAAACAATGGGTTTCAAGTTATGCAGAACTAGCAAAATCACTAACATACCTGCTAAAACAAAATATGCCAGAAACCCTGCTGTGGGGGAAAAGTGATGAAAATTCATTTAATCTGCAAAAACAAGCTTTAGCAAATGCTCCTGCTTTAAGTCTCACAGATTATAGAAGTGAGTTTGCAGCAGGGTTTCTCACACAAATACACAGAGGAAGTCATAAACTTTTCCATTATTACAGTATGGCATCCATTGGCAAAAGGATTGCCGCCTTGTCTGATAGCAGTTGCTGCACCTGCCTGATGGTAAAACATCCTGCTCCAGTTGCCCTAGGTCATTTATTTATAATTACACTTCCCCATGCAGCAGTTGCCCTTTTACTAAAAACAAAAAATGCAGCATTTCTTTCCTTTAAGGTTGACAAAATATGAGTTGCTGCTGATTTCAGACCTGACTATAACAGTAGTTCAGTGCCCAGTTTTGAACCCTGTATCTCTGCTAGAAACTGCAGAGGAGGTAGAATCCCATAGTTGTATTATTGCTACTAACTGTTTGCTTTCTCCTAGGAAAGACCTGACTGATGTTTCTATTGAAAGTGATGAATTACACCTGTTTGAGGAGGGATCTTATGGCTTGAATGAAAAAATGTGTTTGATTGCTGGAATTGCTGTAATACAAAGAAAGACCTCAAGAGGTCATTTCAGCTCAAGTGGCTGAACTGACAGTCACTAAGATGTGAGATTGCAGAGACACTAGATATGCATTTGGAGTGGTACATAACTTTGGGGAACTATGGAGACAGTGTCGGTTTTTGACATCAGCAGGCACAGAAATTAAGAATGGAAGGTATATACAAGCATTAAGAGAGTCTCTTTTGCTAACTAAAAAGGTAGCAGTAATAAAAGTGCAAGCATATAGTAAGGAAGTGACGTTATCATGGGCTAGTAACTTTGCTGATAAAGCAGCAGAACAAGCTGTTGGATTAAACAGTCTTCTGAATTCTGTAGTGCTGGAATCTGAATCAATTTGTAACTCTGGTTTTAGTTGTGATACAGTAATTACACTGTAAGATGAGGCATCAGAAAATGAGAAAGAAAAATGTATCAAATCAGGTTGTGTAAAGAACAATGATTTAGTACAACAACATCCTGCTGGGCACATTGTGACACCTCAATCCATTTTGTCTTGGCTGGCAAGGTTGTATCATTTGCCTCATCATTTAGGAAAACTAATTTAACAAACTTATTACATTCGGACTGGCTTGCTCCATATTCTTTTTTTTTTCAAATATATTTTTATTGAATTTTAGAAACTTTTCAAACATACAAAGGAAAAACTGTAAGTCATTGCGGGAAGCAGTAAAGTATGGGTATATATGTAACAGTTAGTGCAAAAACTATGCATTTAGAACACAGCAGTTATCTTACAGGGAAGCTTTCATCTTAGAGACCAATATAAGCAATAAAGACCCCCAATAACCTATTACAGTCAAAGTCTAGGGATACAAATGGAAAGTGGCTTGGAAGGAAGAATATATGACTGTCTTAAGAAGAAAGAAAAGCGGTAAGGAGGGTATAACCATAAAAAACAACTATTTACACCATGTGCTTCTATTTATACCATATTTACAACATATTTACACCATGGATGCCAGAGGATAACAAAATGATATAAGAAAGTATTTTGTAAAATCAAAAGTTACCGTGTGATGGTAACAATGTCTAATGGTTATAGGGCCAGAAATGATACTGATGGAGGTTTTCCTGGAATGTAGTGTTAGAGACCCACATTTTGGAAGATTATTTAGTTTGGATTAGGTCAAAAAGTCTGCACCAGTAATTCTGAAAATATTCTTTTTTCTTTTTGTTATTATTGCATAACTTACGTGCAGATATATATTTGATTGCCATTGATGTAAAGTTTTCCCAAGCTATTGTTGAGGGATTGACCCAGTTCTTGGCTATAAAATATCTGAGAATGGCACAGGCTGTAACACAGATGTGGTGATGGATACCCTTAAGAGATTTAGGAATTATATTTAAAATCATAGTTTGCCAAGAGAATGTGTTTTTTTCGTATCCCATTTTTTCCAACTGAGTTCTGAGAGAACACCAAAATTTGTAAATATTCTTACAGCTCCAAAAGATGTGATGTATATCTACATGTGGGAGGGAACAGAACGGACAGGTTAGGTTTTTATTGTATCTGAATTTCAGTAAGACTGCTGGGGTATAGTAGGAATTGTTGTTTATCATAAGCTGGGTGTAAATTAGGTTTTTGAAGGGGGTTAGATTCAGGGTATTATTGATTGCTTCGCACTTAGACTCCGTAGAAATTTCTCCTTGTATACCGTCCCAATATTTGGAAAATAAAAGTGAATGATTATACTTAATGCTTGACACAAGTTTATAGGTGTTCAAAATCATTTTGTTCCATAGGGAAAGTGATTTAATGATAGATTGTGATACTGTAATGTCTTGCTCCTTCACTCTATAGTTAGAGAATTTTTGTTTTATAAGTGAGCCAATTTGTCTTAAGATAGGATCATATTTGTTAGGAGCACAAAATAAAGCTTTGACCTCATCAACATTTTTAGAGTTATAAAAGTGCCAAACTATGGCTTTCTTAACAATAGGGAAGTTTGTTAGATCGATCATTTTATTATTGATTTTTAAGTTAGGGTTTAGGTGAATAGGTTGGAGAATGGGAATAGTATTGTGTAAATTTAAGGAGGTCATCAGAGTTTGAAAGATGCAAATTTTGTTCTTTAGTGTAGGCAAGATCTTGAACTTGTAGTCACCATCAGGTGCAAGAAAAGGGACAGCATATGGATTGAGTTTTAACGAATATATATAGTTGCACCAGATTTTGATCCAGGTTGGGTACCAAGTTTCAGCAGAGGGGTCATAGCAGGCTATTTGAATTAGACAGCTAGCATTAATGATGTAATATAAATTAAAATCCAGGAGACTGAAACTGCCTTTGTTCTTTGGGGTGATTAGATTCCTGTATGATATTCTGGTTGATTTAGGGAACCATAAAAACTTTGAGATTGTGGTTTCCGTTTTGCTGAAAAAAATTTTTGGAACGTTTAAGAAGATGGAGTTAAGATGAAAAAGGATTCTAGGCAAAATATTCATTTTAATGATAGCAGATTTTGATAGCAAAGAAAGAGTGATGTTTTTCTGTCTAGTTAGATCATTATTTATCTGATCCCAGACTCTATATAGGTTTGCTTTTATTAGTTCTTGGTGAGGGTGTGTGAAATTTATTTATTTATTTTTATTATTTTATTTATTTAACATTTGTTGACCGGGAATGTCCGACTAGGTTCCACAGAGCCTGTTTTCAGCGGAGGCCTGGGGAGAAATGCTCCAGATGCATGTCTTTGGAATGTTGGAGGAAACCGGAGTACCCAGAGGAAACCCACGTGAACACAGGGAGAACATGCAAACTCCACACAGAAGGCACACCAGCCGAGAATCGAACCGGAGAACCTCTTGCTGTGATGAGACAACGTTAACCGCTGCACCACTGTGCTGCCCAGTTACCTATTCCTAGGTATTTAATTGTATATTTGAGAGGAATGTCATTCAGGGGGAAGTAATATTCTAAATGGTTTGCAGGGTTTAATGGAAAAATAGATGATTTAGCAGGGTTTAATTTATAATTAGCAGCCTCAGCAAAAAGATTAATAAACTTTCTAATTTTATGAAGATCGGTGTTGGGAAGCTCAAAATAGATGTTTAGGTCATCTGCAAATGCAGAATAATTTATATCAATGTTGAAGACTTTTGGGATATGGTGATAAGTCTTTTGTTTAACCCAGAGAAGGAAAGGTTCCAGATATAAATTAAAAAAATAAGGTGAGAGTGGGCAACCCTGCCTAGTGCCACTGGTAATTTTAATAGGGCGTGATAAAGTTTTATTCATATACAGGGAAGTAGAGGCATTGTTATAAAGAATGTTAATAGTGTTGATAATCAGATCAGGAAAGTTAAAGAATTTCATGGTTAGGTAAAGGAAGTTTAGGTCAATGTTATCAAAGGCTTTGGTAGCATCTAGGGTGAGTGCATAATGTGGGTGGTTATCACTTTTTAGAAACAACATTAATGTGTTTAAGGTAAGAGTATTGTCACACAGCTGCCTCTGTTTCATAAATCCCAACTGTTCAGGAGAAATGACTGTAGCTATAACTTTCTGAATTCTATTAGCAAAAATGGTAGATAAGATTTTGATGTCAACATTAATAAGGGCGATGGGCCTATAGCAGAGAGGGTTGGACTTGTCAGAGTTTGGTTTTGGGATGAATATTGTTTTTGAATTGTTCATATACTTATCAGTAACCCCTTTCAAGATGATATAATTATACATAGCAAGGAGAGTTTTAGAAAGGTGACTGAAAGTTTTATAAAATTCTCCTGTAAAGCCATCAGGACCTGGCACCTTATTTGGTTTAAGCTTTTTAATAGCTAGTATTATTTCATTCAGTGTTATGGGGCTGTTTAGAAGGGTGTTTTGCGCGAAGGATAATTTTGGAACAGATAGCTCATTTAGGATTTTTTTGTGCATTTCTTTTGGGGTCTGGTTTTGGGGATTATAGATTTCAGTGAAGATATTTACAAAAGAGTTAACAATATCTTCATTACTGTATATGTTTTTCCCTTTGTATTTTATTTCATTAATATAGTTTGGTCCCTCTTTGATGTTTATGAGTCCAGCTAGTGATCTGGAGGGGGTTTGGGCCCATTCCGAATATCTGTGAAGGAGTTTGAGTTCTACCAAGGACTGATTTTGTAAGTGAAATGAGTAATTTTTTTTTTTGCATCACATGTAATTTCTTTTCCAGTTCAGGAGAAAAATCCTTTTGTAGTTGTGCATCAGTCATCTTTTGCTCATTGTTGAGGTTATTGATGTACAATTTCTCTTTTTTTTTTATAATAAGATGATTTTTGTATGAGTATTCTTCTGATGACCGCTTTGGCCTTAGCCCATTGGATATCTAAGGGGATGGTGGATAAACAAGATTCTGCATCAGATTGTTTCAGATAATCATTAATTTCCTGCAGAACATCTTCTTTTTTAAGGATGTTACTGTTTAGTGACCAAGTGGGACTACTACCATTGCGATTCAGGTGGTGAGTGGGATTAATACAAAGTGAGACATTCCAGTGGTCGGATATACATCTAGCCTCAAGGGCAAAGTTTGTAATTTTGTTTGAAAAGATATCGGAGACCAAAAAATAATCAATTCTGGACCAGACTTTGTGCAAAGCCGAATAAAACGTAAACTTATTTAGCTTTCTGTCATGGTCAAATATTAAAAAAGGGTCAACTATGTTGAAGCTATTTATCAAATCCTGAATAGATGCAGTTACTTGCGAGGGCTGTTTCCTGTTTTTATTTGAACTATCATTCAAGGGGTCCATGAGTGCATTCCAGTCACCACCAATAATGAAAAGATGATTAGGAAATTGAAGTCGTAGATTATGTATCTCATAGAAGAATAAGTGCTGGTTTGTACAAGGGCTATATAGGTTTAGGAAAAGTATAGGGTATTTTACCTGAGGGTATGAGCAGGAAAATAAACACCATCTACCATTCAGGTCAAATTTAGTATTTAGCACTTCACCAGGAAAGGATTTTTTAATTATTATTACAGTGCCTTTTGATGCAAGACTATTCCCTGCTGATATCACAAGTTTAATCCAATTTCTTTTTTTAATATTATCCCATTGAACATTTATCATATGGGTCTCTTGTAAAAAGACAATGTTGGATTTATCCTGAAAAATCAGGTACATAACTAGTTTCTTTTTATTGATTTCTTGAAGCCCATTTACATTTCAGGAATTCACACTAATCATCATAATTAGATTCAAAACGTAGATATATGCTAGGATAAACTAAGAAAAAAGCCCTACCAGGGACGATGCAATTAATAAACACATTTTTTATATATGACAGAAAGTGTAATGTGGTAGTAAATCGTATTCTGGCATCCATGCTCCTTACCATAAACCCCGTGCCTAACCACCTGCCTCCCTGAGTCATTTTTGAAAAAGTTTTAGATAAATACAAGTGATCTGTTTTTAAATATTTTCCCTTATGAAGAATAATACAAGAACAGAGCAGGGAGACATATAAACTAACATCAATAGTCCAAGCACCAACAAACATTGGACAACTGCACCATCATGCCACTCCCAAAAATGTTAAGGAATATTGAAAAACATATGTACATAGAATGGACAGTTAAAGGCAAAGTGACGTTTGAGTTAGGAGTTAAAGGAGATAAAACAATACCACCATAAGAACATAATACATACAGCATTTCTTTTTAGATTATTGACCTCGAAAATTTCCATGCAAATAGGCAAGTGAGGTTGGAGTAATATAGACAATAAAAGTTACTAAGCAATTGAAACCAACACAATTTATAACCAGAGCTATTAATAACCATTACAGCAGATAGTAACGCAGGTTCTATTTATAACTGGCATAGCAGTAAGTACCATCATAACCTAATACTATGCTTTGGTCTCCTGTCTGGAGAAGGGACAGTCAACGCAGATAAGCTCTAACTGAGCATACTGCTCTAAAGGGTGGTTAATGAAGGGGGTAATTATAACAAGAAAAAATTACAGGTTAAATATATACGTCAACAAACAGAATAGCTCTGAGTAATGTAAATACATTTTTTACCTATCTAGATATCTAGCTGGGTTTACTAAACATGCATTACACACAAAATTACATAACAATAGCATTAAAGAAGGAAAGACAGAAACAAGAGCATTAATTGACAACCTAAGCAGATAATTGGATTTTCACTAAATGCAGTTCACAATAAACTACATAACTCACATATCATCACTAACCAATAAAAAACACAGTTTAGCCAGCCTTTTTAGCAAGCAAGCAAGTTTTAGCAAGCCGGCTAATTAAACCAAGCACAACCATACAGCATATCAAGCTCACTAGCTCTGTAGATCCCCCTTCATTGAGAGAAATTACAAGCCATCCATATCCTGCACTTTCAGTATAGAATTAAAACATCATGATTCATGAATCGTGATTGAATCATGGTGAAAGTAGTCAAAATGCTAATTTGTGTTACCATGCAACAACAGATAAATTTCAAACTTGAAGACATATTTTCAGTAAAGGTAGCACAGCTGTGAAGCAGACTAATGGATTACTAAACAGGCAATTGTCTTTAGCTGTCTTTAAATAACTTTTGACAATTGCATAGGCTTTTTATTTTACACAGAGTCTGAGTTTGTATCACAAACACTTTCACAATGAGCACTTAAACACACACCTAAATACTAAATAGAAAACTAAATGTGAACACATAAAATATTGTTTTTGAAAAACTGAAAGGCACAGAAAAGCATATCTGAAGTATGGCATTGTAGTTTTGCAACATGACCAGCAGGTGGCAGCTACTATACATTTTGATATGAAAGACTTTTGACAAAGTGATGTATTTGTATTGCTAGAAAAAACTATATTGTAATAAATTCATTACTTAAACATAAGATGAGGCTGCTGAATTACCCTGACCAGAGTCCTTTATAGTCCATTTAAATTACCCCATCCTGAAGTGTCCAGAAAGTGTTGTTTTAGATCCATTTCTTCTTCCCTAAGCTCTAATTCATGATATTAGCATTCCCAGAAATGCACTGCTTCTTATTCTTCTGTTGCGACCTTGTGATGTCATCGGCTGATGTTCCTGTTGCATTCTGGGTAATGGAATGTTGAAACAGCCCTGGGAGCTTAGGGAACACTTGTGGAGCTCTAAATAAGGCCTCAACAGGCCACAGGGAGCCTCGTGCACTGATACAAATGGGCCAACATATTGCTGAAGAGCTAGAAAGGAAAATAAAAACAAAAAAAAAGCCAGGACAACCAGATGATGGTAAAAATAAGCTGGGAAGATGACAGGGTAAGTTAGAATCAGTTAGCAGTGTTAGAAAGCCAGCAGAGATAGGTTTTTGTAGGTGTATTCATCTTGGTTATACTATTTGTTAGTCTTAACAGTAATTCATAGCTTTTAAGCATATACTGTATTATCTTGATTATATTATTTTACTAGCTTTAACAGTATAGCTAGTTAAGCAGGTAGTTCCTTGAAAGCTTGCATAAAAACTTTTTTTGCTTCATCTGCAGAGAGTATTAGGAACTTTTGATCCCCATAGCTGAAGGAGAGGATGGCTGAGTATTTCATCTGGAAGCGTAATTTTTTTTTGATTAACAAAGCACAAAAAGGAGCTATAGCTTGTCTTTGAGCCTTAATGGGCTGGGGTAAATCCTGTGTTATTGTAATCCTGTGACCTCTCCATGAAATGTTACTTTTCTTTTTTGCAGCCATGAGGAGTGTGGTAACATGTGTAGCATTTAGTAGCCTTGCATAAATCTGCCTAGGAACACCCTCATCTTGTGATCTTCATAATGCTGTATGAGCTCTTTCAATAATGATTTCTTTAGCTAAGATTTTATTTTCAGTAATGTGTTCAAAAATCTCAGTTAGTATGACTGGTAGTTGTACTTGGTCAAACTTTTCTGGAATGCCACGTATTATAATGTTGTTTCTCCTACTGCGTGCTTCTAAGTCTATTATTTTTTTGCTGTAAGTCACTAATAATTTTGTCATTTGTATTTACCTTGGTTTGTAAATCTTGTATTTGCTTTGAATTCTCCTCAGTTTTCTTATCAATAAAATTAATTCTGGATGTAATTTGGTCTAGATTAGAACCAAATGAATTTAATTTGTCTGAGAATAATTTGAAATCTACATGCAAGGGCTGTAATGCTGTTTTAAGGTCATCTAGTGAGAGAACAGACTCACCTTTATATTTAGCAGCTCCTTTATTTGAATCCTGTGTTGATTTATTTATTTTCTGCCTCTTAGCTGTTACATCCTTTTCAGGTGACATTAGAGAAGATAGTTTGGTTTTAGAAGTTATAGAATCCATGGATTCTTGTTGGTTAGCCATCACTGGGTGAATTAAAGTGTAGGTTTAGGCCACAAGGGAGTGACTTAAAGAATTCTCCTTTAACTTTTCTTGTTTAGAACTCAGAACTCAGTCCTTCAGAGAAAATGATGCCACCATGTGGTTGCGGCCTTCAGCCGGTCACTAGAGGTAAGCCCTTGCAGAAAAATAACAACATTTTTACTTTTTAGACCAAAATGTTGCTATAGGTCTTTTCCATGAAGTGTGGTTTAGAAGAAATATTCCTTTCCTGTTCAATTCGGTGCCAGATGCAGGTTTTTTTTGAGCGGATAGATTTGGTTGATACAGGAGCAGCAGAAAGTGTGTGTTCAGTGCTCGGTGGCCATCTTGAACTCTGGCTTGCTCCATATTCTTATTCTCTGATACAACATTATGTACAGAATTGTGAAATTTGTCTGACTTCTAACATTATCTTCTAGTGTTAGAACTAAAGATTCAGCTTTGTTACCCCCTTGTGAACCTTTTGTAAATCTTCAGCTAGATTTCATTCAGCTGAAGCGATATGCAAATTCCGAATATGTGTTGGTCATTGTTTGTGTTTTCAGCCTGGGAAGAAGCTTATCCATGTAATAAAAGCAATGCAGACACTGTAGCAAAGAAACTACTAAAGGAATTTATACTCGGGTTTGGGGTACATCACACTATTAATTCTGACAGATTCAAACTTTTAAAATAAATTTGCAACTCCACTGTCCTCATCACCCTCAGTCTTCTGGTTTAGTTGAAAGAATAAATTAAACTATTAAAACTAGGTTAGGAAAAAGATGTGAAGAGATTAGTCTAAAGTGGCCAGATGCACTGCCTTTAGTTCTCATGAGTATAAATGCAAAATGAAAACTAGAACCCCATGAAATTATTATGGGCTGCCCCATGAGAATGCCAGCTGCTCAACCAGCCCAAAATGAGGATCTTACATTAGCTGATGATGCATTGTTTATTTATTGTTCAAAACTTGTTTCTGTCATGCAAACTTTGCACCAAAGAACGCATGAAGCCATTCCCAACCTTCAGCTCAGCCCTGTCATCATTTTTGGCTAAGAGATTAGGCTTTTGTCAAAGCTTTTCAAAGGAAGTCTTCCCTAGAAACAAGGTGGAAGGAAATGTACCTTGTTCTTCTTACAATTTATACCACTATTCATTGTGCTGGACTACCAACATATATACATGCCTCTCACTGTAAGAAGACCTGCCTGGTGTCCATGGAGATAAAGGATGATACCCCGCCTGTTCCTGATCGCATCATTCTTGATAGTCTTGACTCCTCCTCCTGTCAGATGAAATAAAAATTTCTTCCTAAAAGTGCTATGTCAATATGCTGCGAATATTAACAGCATCAGTTACTGGGTCTGTGCATTCATGCCTGAAAACTCAAAAGGAGATATTCCTATGCTTTCAGTTCCAGCACTTCAAATGGATTTTGAACAAAGATTGTCTGAGAGAAACTTGACTCGGCATAATGTTTCATCTTTTTTTCAAAAACAGTATGTTTTCAACTAGCAGTATCCATCCATCCCAGGGAATACCTGCCATGCAAGACAGGGGCAGTTAATGTAGGCTACAGCAAATTAAAATTTCACTCAATATGAACATGTTTTAAATTAACTCAAAAGAAAATCATATATCTGAGGAGAAGGTACGAGTATGCTTACTAATCATTACTACATTTGTAGAGATTGTGCCTACCCCTGGCTCCCTACTAGCTGGTCCAGATGATGTTATGTATGCTACATTACTCCAGCCAGCCATCATTTCTGGTCTCCACCACCTGGCTGATTGAGGAATAAAAGGTCGATACACTCATCTGAACAGGTTCTGTCTTTCTTCCTCCCCAGGGTTGCCACCTTTTAACAAGGGCAAAGTGGGACATGGGGGTGTGGTCAACAGGATAGGGGTGTGGCCAACATGACACTGGCCACACCCCCACCACGACATCACCAGAGTTGTTAAAGGAGATGCAGTATTAGTTATGGATGCAACATCGTGACATTACAGCATACTGAAAACTCAAACCATTTAAATGAAGTGAACTATTACTGCACACACACTAATCAGTTGTAACAATAAACTTTAAAGGAATTAAAAACACACTACTCATTAAACAGACACTTGTTTATTTAAAAAGTAAAATTCATAAACCATCCATTGCTATTCAGAAAGAAAACTTAAAAAATCTACATACCACATACAAGCCAAGTATAAAATTAAGACTGTCAATGAAAGCTAAAGCAAAGAACACAAAACTACATACCCTAGTACAAATTAATGCTAAACAAAGAAAAACACAAAATTACGTACAATAAATCACTTTTTTAAAAGTGTATTTTGAATTTGATTTTATGGCTTGAAGAAGGGCCCGATTTGAAATAATATTTGAGTAAAAGTCACAACATTTCATCCGGTAATTTACACTCATCATTAGTTCAGCTTTTAACAAGTCCACACTACATCGGTTTCGCACATCTGTCCATTTACCTTTCACCAGTGAAAAAAATCTTTTTGCAAATGCGTTTGAGGGTGGTATAGATAAAACCCTAGCAATTACCGGATAGAGTGTAGTCAGTTCAGGCCCTTCTTTGAAAAGCTTCAGCCACTTCTCTCCTGGGGTCAAGCTTGTGTTACATAACTGTTCGAGAGAGGGCCTAATTGCCAAGTAGTCCCTAAAAAGATAATCTTCATCTACATCCTGCAGACTCAGGGCAGTGGTCACATTCAGCAAATCACTGAAGGCAAAGGGCTCATTTAAAGATAATTTAGATAGTGTAAACAAGTAGTTGCTTTCAGTATAATCAAACCACTGCTCCAGGTATTTCGCTGCTGTCTCCAAGAAAACAATAAAGTCTCTTTTCAGTTTGTTAGCAGAAGTGCTGTCTAATGTGCTCATAAGTGCCCTAAGTTTCCCTCCAAAGAAAGCACCTTCAGCTCTTGCCTGCAGTTTTTGCTTCAGAGAGACCATTACACAAAAAGTTTCCATGGCAGTAAGTGCTGATTTTTCTAATGTACTTATATGTTCATTAAAATCGACAAGAACAGCACAGAGAAAGTGCAGATAGTACTGGGGCAGTGTAGGCAATTCATTCTCACCATGCTCGTTACCTGAAAAGTACGACCATATCTGCCGGGGGGTCTCCTCTTCTCCCTGAGAGAGGAAATAGGACTGGAGCACTTGGAGATTTTTCACTACTCTTTCAATGGCTGGGAGTAGTGACAGCCACCTTGTTGGCACATGTCTTAACAGACTCTCAAATTCCATGCCACAAAACTCAAAGAAGTCTTTCAAGTCTCTGGTCCTTGTGGCAGAACCAGAAAAGTGGCTGAAAAGTCTCATTACAAATGCTTCCACATCGTATGGTAGTTGTGCTGCAGCTTTTTTGGCTGCATTGTGAATGATATGGGCAAGACAGTTAGCTTTCTGGAGTGATGGGCACTTTTGTTTTAATCTGGTATACACACCAGATTTCTTCCCATAGTTCACACTGGCATTATCAGCCCCATAAGCTGAAATATGGTTCCAGGGCAAGGAATGCCTTTCCATAATGTTGGAAATTTGCTGTGAAATAGCCTGTGCCGATTCATCAGGGTCTTCATAGAAGTCCAAAAGGCCATTCACCACCCCTTCTTTAGAAAAATACCTCACAACAAGGGGAAATAATTTTATGTTCCCCTTGTTGGAAGCATCTGATGAAATTGCAAATGAAGTACCTGGTTTTTGAAGGTCATGCAGGAGGCATTCCAATGAGTGTGGCCCCAAAACATTTTCAACTATGGCTTCAGCCTTGGTTCTGCCACAAGATAGTTTCTTTGCAGTGTCTGAGTCACTGTACAACTGGCTGGCCAACTTTACTGCCCAGTCCAAGATGTTATATGAAATATTGTGCTTAACAGCATGGAAAACCTCAGAGGCTTCTGCTGCAATGATTCTAAGTTCTGGTCCCTCAAGGTTTGCATTCCTTGCCCACTTTGTCATCAGGTGAGTGGATTTAGCTTGAAGAATGGCAGTCTTATGTTGTTCAGTTGCCTCATGTCGTGCGACATCATTTCTTCCACCGTGGGTCACTAGAAATTCTCTCTTGCAGTACCTGCAGAATGCTTTGACATCAGTGCATCTCTTGATCCAGTCAAATTCTGTTTTCCAAACGTCCTGCCACTTGCACATTCTCTTGCTGCTGGTTGACTGTGATGAAGCTGCTGCTCTCTTCATGCTTGAATCTGTACTTACCTGATATGCAACATATTGACCAACACTGTTAGTAGGGTTCAGTAACATATTGCTGCACAGCACAAATGAACTGGCTTAATTGGCACACAAAAAACTGGCTCGAAAAACATTGGCATGCGAAAGAACTGGCGTGAAAAACATTGGCATGCGAAAGAACTGGCTCGAAAAACATTGGCATGCGAAAGAACTGGCTCGAAAAACATTGGCATGTGAAAGAACTGGCTCGAAAAACATTGGCATGCGAAAGAACTGGCTCGAAAAACATTGGCATGCGAAACTGGCTCGAAAAACATTGGCACACGAACTGTCTTGAAAAACATTGGCACATGAAAAAGCTGGCTTGAAAAACATTGGCATGCGAAAGAACTGGCTCGAAAAACATTGGCATGTGAAAGAACTGGCTCGAAAAACATTGGCATGCGAAACTGGCTCGAAAAACATTGGCACACGAACTGTCTTGAAAAACAATGGCACATGAAAGAGCTGGCTTGAAAAACATTGGCATGTGAAAGAACTGGCTTGAAAAACATTGGCATGTGAAAGAACTGGCTCGAAAAACATTGGCATGCGAAACTGGCTCGAAAAACATTGGCACACGAACTGTCTTGAAAAACATTGGCACATGAAAGAACTGGCTTGAAAAACATTGGCATGCGAAAGAACTGGCTCGAAAAACATTGGCATGTGAAAGAACTGGCTCGAAAAACATTGGCATGCGAAACTGGCTCGAAAAACATTGGCACACGAACTGTCTTGAAAAACATTGGCACATGAAAGAACTGGCTCGAAAAACATTGGCATGCGAAAGAACTGGCTCAAAAAAACATTGGCACACAAAGAACTGTCTCGAAAAACATTGGCATGTGAAAGAGCTGGCTCGAAAAACATTGGCATGTGAAAGAACTGGCTCGAAAAACATTGGCATGTGAAAGAACTGGCTCATAAAAACATTGGCACACAAAGAACTGTCTCAAAAAAACATTGGCACACAAAGAACTGTCTCGAAAAACATTGGCATGTGAAAGAAATGGCTAGAAAAACATTGGCATGTGAAAGAACTGGCTAGAAAAACATTGGCATGCGAAATAGAGGAATGGAGCAAAAAAGAGTTTACAAACAGTTTGAAAAAGGTCAAATAGTAAATGAGGTAATGTAGGGGGCATTTTGGCCATTGAAGACTAACATTAACACAGCTTGTAGAAAATGAAATGCATTATTTTTACCACTGAACATGCCCACCACACCCCACAAGACAAAAAGTTAACCATATTCACTGAACCAAAAAACAGTAAAATGAATGAGAATGCACAGTGGATACCATAGACCTAATTTAGCTTTTGACCACAGCAGTTAAGAAATGTATGGCACTAATTTACACAGCGCAATGATCTATTAATAAACATGCCCAACAGCAGCACTGGTCATAATCTGATTATAATGAAAACAGTAAATAAGTATGTTGAAGACATCACTAAAACACAAAATAAAAACTTTGCTACTTAGACACAAACTACCCTGTAACATGGTTTAGCACAATCTGAAATACATTGCATTAACTTCAGAGCATCCATCCACAAAAAAAAAAAATAAATGGGAAAAAAGTCCAAACATTTTAACTTTTAAAAATACTTCTTGCAAGAGAAGTAACAAACTACAATGTACAGCAGACTCCATGGGCTCCTTTTACCTCAAAACATAGCAATTAATCCAGCACAGCAATGCAATAAACAGGCCCAAGTAAAAGTAACACACCCATATTCACATTACAAGCAAAACAGTACATTTTAACCTTATTAAAAATGCATAATAAATTAAATGCACACATTTACAAGTATAAATGAAAACAATCTTGAAACAGCTTTGGCAAATTGGCAACGTGTACCTACTAGAATAATAAATGAATTACATTAACTGTTAACATTCCCCCTCAAAAGGTAGACTTGTACCACAGACATGGACTTGCAGGAACAGGAAAAATTACCTAAACAGTATATCGTAACTTCCTGAAAACAGCATTATAGTGCATATTTCCATACAAAAAAGTACAAACTATGCTCAAACAATTCCTATATGCATACAGACAATACCCAGAAAAAGCTACGACAATAGAAATGCATCACACTAAGTTTATATTTCACTGCCCCCCAACAGAAACAAACAACTTCTATACACAGTTCAGCCTTTTAAAAGTAATGCTTCCAAATCATACCCCCCAAGCATAATAACAATTACATATACATTCAGGTTTTATATCTTTAAAAACTACTACACAAAAATATCAAAATAACTACTACTACAGATTTAAATATTGCGTACTGCACCCACCATCTGCCTTTAAACATTAAAAAAATTAAACCACAATATATTCCCATTTTAAACTAGTACAAAAGTCTCAAAATAACCACTGCACAGATTTAAATACTACATACTACATCCCCATCTACCTCTAAACATTAAAAACTTAAATAAAGCACACTATTCCCATTTTAAATAACTAAAGCCACAAAATGCAATTATCTACTTACCACTCACAGTTATTGCTGGGCTGGCTGGCTCCCTTGCTGGCTTCTTTCCTGGCTGGCTCCCTTGCTGGCTGGGCTGGCTCCCTTGCTGGCTGGGCTGGCTCCCTTGCTGGCTGGGCTGGCTGGCTGGGCTGGCTCCCTTGCTGGCTGGGCTGGGCTGGCTGGCTGGGCTGGCTCCCTGGCTGGCTGGGCTGGCTGGGCTGGCTCCCTTGCTGGGCTGGCTTCAATGCTGGCGAAAAAAATCAGATCTTTTGTCGCAGCTGCTATAGAGCTTAGTGCTCTACAGCTGCGACCTTTATGGGGCTCTTCACAAGAAGTTCCCGCCCCCTACAATAGCTGCAGCCAATTACTGTGCTGCATTACCACCCGGACCTAGCAGAGAATCCCTCTAACTGCAGGTCCGGGTGGTGACGTAGCCGCATTGCCGTGGAAAACCGGAAGTATTTTCAGCTTTTCCACGGCAATTTTAAAATGCGAAGCGCTGCAAGCGCAAAGGGGAAAAAACGGGACTTTTAAAGTCCCACGCTTGGTGAGCACGGGAAGCGGGATGAGAGCACTCAAACCGTGAGTGTCCCGCTGACAACGGGACGGGTGGCAACCGTATTCCTCCCTCATGGTATATGTTGAACTATAGCTGAACTGAATGCTTTATCACATATATTAACTGAATTAGCAAACAAATTTGCTCAACAGATTTGTATGGCCAACAGAGAAATGACTGAAATGAGGGCCATGGTGTTGCAAAACAGAATAGAGCTTGATATGACCTTAGCATCTAAAGGGGGGGGGTCTGCAGATTCTTGGATAAGCACTGTTGCTCTTTTATTACTGATTTCCAGGAAAAACAAGAAAATTAGCTGATTACATAGAAAAATGTGCTAAAAATCTAATAAAAACTATAACAAAATGGACATTATTTGCTTGGTTAGGAAATGTGTTTGGGAATATAGGAACTATTGTTTCCAGAGTTTGATCATTATCATAATATACAATATTAGATCATAAGACATAATGTGAAATAAAGGCAGGATGTGTTACAAAAGTAACAACAATGCATTGTAACAAAAATTGGGGCCAGAAAAAAATGCATCATTTTAACTGGGGCTTGCAGTAGGTGAGCTATAAGCATGCCAGGAAAAGAAAGCTTTGTCTAGCTGATAAGCAGTCCTGCTGAACTTCTGCTAAAATATGACATTTTGCAACTATTCATTAACAAAAAAAAACAAATATGTTCCAAAGACTATGTATGTCAATTAATAGAAATATGAAACTGAGCTCTTTCTATCTGTTGTTAAAGTTAAAAGTCTTGATACTGTGTAATCTGAAAGCATCAGACAAAGAAAATAACTGTACATCTGACCATTTGGAAAATTAAATACTTAGTATTAATAGACAGAATATGAAATTTAAATTAGATACAGATATAGAATGTGACAGTTTGTCAGAAAATATTGTCAAAGGTTTTGGGCCTGTTTGATACATTTGAACATTGCTAATCTATTCTGGCCACCAGATGGCACCATTAGGTCTAAAACTGGGGATTGTAGTATGAGTCCAAAAAGACCGGATTCCTTTTTCAAACAGTGACACGTAAGTGAATTTAATTTTCCTAATATTTTGGGCTATGTGACTTATAGAAAGCTGGGAATTGTAAAGATAATTCACAGTGTGAAAACAAAAAAAAATAAAAAATCAGAGTCTCAAAGTCATATTGCCTATGCTGATTTCTTTATAGGACTAGGAAGCTTGCCAAGAAAATATTATGCAAAATAAAACTTGATGCAGTACCAGTGATACATGTTTCTGGAAAAGTATGCATAGCATTTATAAGTAAAATGGGCAGGAACAGAAGAGAATGGAAAACGTAGGTGTTTTTCAGAAACAAAGAATGCAGACTGGAAGAACAGCTTTAGAAAAAGATAAGATTTGCATTTGCTCTGGAGGATTCCAAGATGGTGGATACCCAGTAAACACCCTCTCCACAGAGCTCCTAAATACTATCAATTAAATCTAAGAAAGAGCCAAATAATGTCATAAAATAGTAGAAGCTGTAAGAAATAAATTCACCTTTACCAAGAGATTGGAAAAATAAGATTATTCTTCTAGATCTTACTTTAAAAAATGTTTTAAAATCTCTTGAGTGATCTGGGGACCTTAGCCACGTGAAATCTGCAGGCCTGAAGACATCTCCAATACATAAGTTATTTTCTCTCTCTGGCAGTAAAATTTTAGAAAAGGAAAATGGCAAAGCAAATGGACAATATGGAAACAAACAATCAAAACAAAACTATCAACAATAGCCTCACCTGAAAAAGAGCTTACAGCTAAGAGGCAAAAAACAAATAAACAACAGGACTCAAATGAATCCAGTGTGAAACAGAAAGCAGAAACAAGTTTTCAAATGGATGAACTTAAGCAAGCCCTTCTTCCAATACAAAATGCACTTGAGAGTTTTTCTGACCAACTTTCTAAATTTGGAAATATAATCAATGAAATAGTCGATCGAATTGACCATCTGGAACAAAAATCCCAAGCTAATTAATTCCAGATAAGAAAATTAAAAGAGGAAATTTGCACCAAAAATAATGCTCTTAAAGAAATGCAACAAAAATTGATTGACCTAGAGGCGAGAAGTTGTCATTACAACATTCTAATAAGAGGAGTACCAGAATCCTATGAAAATAGTTAATTAATAAATGTTTCGAAGCAAATCTTTGAGATACTGCTACGCCCTGAGGGAAATGTCACAGAAATCACGATCGAGAGGGCCCACCACGCTCTACTTAAAAGACAAGACTCCTCCATTCCAAGACAAATATATATTAAAGTATTAAATTTCCAAGATGTTCAGAAAATCTTATCAGCTGCCAAAAAACAGAAAGATATCATTTGGAATAGTCACAAGATCTCTATTTCCCAAGACCTCCCTCTTGCCATCAAAGAAAACCAGCAAAAGCTCTCATCATTTTGTGCAGAATTAATATTCAAAAAAATCAAATTCCAGATACGCTACCCGAACACGTTGATATTCTACAATAAAGACACTAAAATAACTGTCGACTCACCTAAAGAAGCTAAAGCCGCTTTCATTAAATGCTTCGGTAAATCCCCAGCATAGTAACCCTATAAATGGAACGTGCTTTACAGTCGCAGTGAGAAAATCCATTCCTCTTGCTCATTTATATCTCCTTGTTTAATAAGCAACTGTTTAATGTGTTTCTGGTTCACCATAATATAACTTTATTTAAACCAGGAACATTACGGCCATCTAAGTGAATGGGCGAGGAACAAAAGTCATGGTGTCTGTTACGCAAGGGATCCTATTTAATATACACCTTCCTGTTGTTCCATTAAAACATGCCCCTCGGGGCTAAATGTGAGCAGGGATCTCAGTAAGCAAATATGATTACAGGCTTATTTACGTTAACTGCAGGTTTAGGCCAGAAGAACACAACTGGGTGTTGACAAAGAAACTATTAAACTACAAATGGAAACGCTGGTTCCAAATGAACCCAGGAGGACTCCAATGACTATAACATGTGACCAGTTTGTAAGTAAACAGCCGATTATGTCAGAAGGGCCAAGAGATCCGTCTCAGATAGAGATGTGCCTTGTCTTTACTAATCTCTCTTAGCCATTAAGTAAACAAATGAATCCAGTGATTGTGCTTATCTGAGACAATTTAATAACATTCCATTCTTAGAAGGACACAAAAAAAAATTATGAAAATGAGAGAAGTTTATGAAAAAGGAAAGAGAACTATCAGAATAGTCAATTATAGCAGTCAACTGGGTAATTTTCTCCTTCCTTTCTGGCCATTAAGTCTGAGAGAATGGATATCAACTCAATTTCTACGAACTTACAAAAGACTCTAGTTAAAGATAGACATCTAGAATTCCTAATGATCAATTGCTATAATTGGTTTTGCTGTTTTTCTAGTGACTTCTTGGGTAAGGGTTAACTCCCATTGTAAGAATGTAATGCTATGACATCACCTTGCTTTTCTAAGTGATGTGGGGTCTGTTGAGAAATGTGGGGCAAAGGAGGTAATGCAGTTAAAGCTGGATAAGCATAGTTTAGTTTGGTGAGACTCTCAGCAGATGTTGCTTTATCTTCATCTCTTATTTGAATGATATTTTCATTTTCTTATACCATATGGATTTGAGAACCTTATCTGTTCTCCTTCTGTTGCCTTCCACATCTGTACTATGGGACCAGTGAGGCAGAAAGGTGGGACTACCTCCCTTTCATAGTGTGAGCCAACTATCTGACATTGGGAATGATGGTTTCCCATCCTTACATTGCTAACTAGAAACCTCTCCATATGGCCTAGCAGCTGAAAAATCTAGATGAATTGGTGCTACCTCCTTCAAAAGTACTTTTAAAAATGTTATGTAAAGAATTTCTATTTCTGTCTCTGTTCCTGTTCAACAGACAGGTTTAATGTATCATAGAATTATAATAGTGTTTTATATCACAGAATTATTGAGGAGGTACTTGCATTATGTTTTGTACCATTGCTTTACAGTGAATTATTTTTCCCCTAGCCGTATTCATTGAAACAATACTAGTTTTTCGTCTTGATTTTTAGGCACTAAACAAAATTCATTGCTATCTCTTAACATACCAGTAAATAAGCCAGATAAAGATATTTGTAAAAGCAGGGCATTAAATAAATACATACTCTGCATCACAGAGTGGTCTTGCCCCAATTCCAGGTCTCTTTAAATGTTTTTAGCACTGCCCAAACAACACAGACTAATGACTTTTATCAGATTTCACAGGACTTACTGGAAATCATAGTCCTTGTTTATGATCTGTCGGGATAAAACTGGACATTTTAATCCATGAATAATATAGGGCAAGTGTGGAAAAATAATGCGTGATTTAGTACTGCCTGTATGGCTTGATTGCTCTCAGTCCAGCCAGGCATAATGGAATCCCACAATGACATAGGGCACTCTGCCAAGAATTATTCCTCTTGTATTACAGGAATTTTGTATTGTTACTTTAAGTTCCTGCTCCACAGATGTTTCAGTTATGTGTCTGCTGAGCATGCATGATTTCATTTGCTACTTATTGGAGGTATGGTTGTAACCCTAGGCCTAAAGAAAAACGGAAGAGAATATGCATTTGATAAATATAATTATTTCTTGGGAGCCTAGTGCATGACTTAAAGTTTATGAAGGGTGCAAATGTTGCAGTCATAGTTTGGTTAGTATGTTGACTGTGTTTATATGCAGCCCTTTGGTCTTTATTGTATGGATCAGGACTTACACATAGTTTGCTAAACATCTCAGGACTTCTGGCCACACTTTAAACATTTTTTGTATCACCTTTGGCTAGTGAGTGTTCCAGCAGAAGTTTAGAAGGTTGACCCTCAGAGTGATTGCCTAGCGTTTCTTTGTAGAAACTATATGTTATTCATTTTATGGGTGGTAAAGTATGTCTTGATTCCTACATACTATAACCTTTTTAAAAAGCCAATTAGTAGGGGATGAGCTGACTACAGGATTATGAACTGTGCCTTATCCAGCTAGTTAAATTACTAGGTCAACATCAATCACTAAACCATCCTATGGCTACTTATAATCTCACAACAAACTCTGTAGTATTTTGATATACTAATAAGTTTTATTGGCCTGTATTATATTATAGGAGGGAAGTGGATGGCCTAAGCAGGGTCAAGGATGATCGCTCTTGGGGTAATGATAATTTTGTATATAGGTTATGCTATGGTTTATGCACTATTAGGATTACATTTAAATAAATGTATTGATTACACATTTTATATGAGAAATGTTAACATATTCTGTTCATACAGAATTCTTTTCTTTATTCAAGCTCCTTCTAATATGGGGTTTAGGTGGTTAGGCACAGGGTATTTGGGGAAGGAGCTTTATGCTACCAACATGAGAGCAAACTCACACCTGTATGTATCTCAAACCAAGTGGACTTACATTCACATTATACAACTTGCAAGATTTTATGTACTATTTTCTATACAACTAAATTATATGAGATTCCTGGAATATAAGGGGTCTACAGGATAGGAACAAAAAAATAAGCTAGTTATGCACCTGGTATTTAAATTGGACACTCATATTTGTTTTCTACAGGGAACGCACATGTTTAGGAAAGTATAAGATAGAGATGCGGATAAAAAATGGATAAAATCTATTATAGTGACAGGAGATAGCTCTAACTCTAAAGGGGTGCTCATTCTAATTAAAAAATAATTTCAAGCATCAATAGCAGATTATAATTTTGATAAAAAGGGTAGATGATGTTACTTCACAACCCTGAAACCCTTTTCCAGAAATCCCATTTTTATCCTAAACATTTATGGTCCATGCACGAAACAACAGGACTTCATTCTAGAGATTTATAATATACTTTGTGGGTTCCCAAAACATCAATATATAATTGGAGGGGACTGGAAGGCAGTAATTAATCCTTCCCTAGATTGCTCTAGCAACTCTAACTCTTACAACGTTCAAGCATCAATATCATTAGGTGAATTGATGAATGACTTTAATCTTATCGATCCTATATCCTACAGTGATAACCTACATAAAGATAATCTATATATATTCTATTCTAAATGTCAGAACTCATAGTCAAGGCTGGATTTTTTCTTAAGTTCAGAATCACTGACAACAGAAGAATTAAAATTCTCTTCAGAACCCAGGTTCCTATCTGATCATGCTAAAATATTCTTAAAAATAAACGTTTCTAACACACCAACAAAATCCCTTAACGGTAGTAACTGGACCCTAAACAACAACTTACTAAGTAAGAGGAAAATAGTATAGGAGATAGCTGACAGTCTTGTCGAGTTTGAGCAACATATGGACTTCAGTAATATCCCATTAGATATCCAATGGGCTGCTAATAAAGCAAAACTTAGAGGGATACTGACACAAAAGGCCTCTTACTTCAAAAAACTGTCAAGAGAAAAAGAAGATAAATTATCCTTAGAACTAAAGAGGCTAGAAAATAAATATCTAGTATCCCCAAATCATGACATAGAAAATCTAATTAAAAATACCCAAAGAGATCTACTAAAGCTGCATCACAACAATTATTCTCTTCAAGAACAAAGATTCATTGCCAAATACTCTGAATGGGTGCAAATGCCATCTAGGGCTTTAGCGAGAATAATTGAAAATAAACAAGGAGCCCCTAGAATCACCCTCCTCTAATACCAAAATAAGATTTGCAAATTAGATTTAGAGATATTAGAATTATTTCATAATCTATACATCAAAATATATAGTATGAATACTGACCAAATTTCAGCCTTTGAAATGAAGAATTTCATAAATAATCTTAACTTTCCAAAACTGCATATAGAACAAATTAATGCTCTCATTGCACCGATTAATTAAAAAGAGATACTGGATATTATTGATAAACTCATACTAGGCAAGGGCCCAGACCCGGATGGATATACTCCAGATTTTTATAAAACCTTTAACTTGAAATTATAATCTATCCTGTTAAAAGTCTTCAATTATATTAAAATAGAGGGTATAACAG
This sequence comes from Protopterus annectens, assembly GCF_019279795.1. Classification (NCBI taxonomy): domain Eukaryota; kingdom Metazoa; phylum Chordata; order Ceratodontiformes; family Protopteridae; genus Protopterus; species Protopterus annectens. Next base: position 579,313,865 of record NC_056734.1, on the reverse strand, counting down.
ATCCATATTGGAATACTTCCAAAACTATACTTATCCCAAAAAATAATTTAGACAAAACTGATCCAAACAACTACAGACCCATATCATTGATAAATGTTGAAATAAAAATGTTTTCCTCTCTCCTTGCTGAAAGACTCAAAAAGGTATTGCCCTCCATAATCTCTCTAGAACAGACCAGTTTTATGTGCAACAGACATACATGGGATAATACACTAACATTAGATTCCATGATACATCTCATTAAAATGGACAGGAATCCGATTTATGCTTTAACCTTAGATGCTAGCAAAGCTTTTGACAGGGTTAATTGGGAATTTCTATTTCTATCCATTTCCCATTTTAGCATTCCAAATGATTTTGCTGATATGATCAAAATACACTATAAAAACTCTCAAACTTACCTCCATATCAACAAAAGAATATCTAATCCAATTAGAATTTCTAATGGTACTAGGCAAGGTTGCCCGCAGTCCCTGCTTCTGTTCAACTTATTCATAGAACCATTCTTCCTTCATATCTCGCAAAAAACCTTCCAATCAATACCTAAAATCCGAAACACAAAAGTAATATTGTTAACACTCATTGATGATCTTAACATCTATTTTGAACATCCCAATACCGACTTAAGGAAAATAACCGAGGCTATAGGCATTTTCTCGAAAGAATCAGACTACAAAGTAAACCAAAATAAGTCACATATTTTTCCCATTAACCCAAACAACCACAGTATAAATTTTTTTCAGACTCTCCATTCCATACAGTTTATTCTTTTAAATACTTGGGGATATACTTTGATCATAATCAGGCTTCCATGTTGCAGAATAATTTACAAAAGGCATGGTTGATGATCATACAAGATCTTTATAGATGGCAACGTCTGAAGCTGTCTGTACTATCCAAAGCAGCAATTATTAACACAAATGTACTACCAAAGCTGCTGTATTACTTCAATGCTTCAAATCTTATCATCCCTAAAAGTTTATTTCATAAAATTAATAAGACGCTTGCAAAATTTATATGGTTTCCCAAAGCAGTAAGGATAAATTACTCAAAACTGGTATATCCCAAAGAAAAAGGAGGACTTCGCTTACCTGATCTACATCTCTACTACAAGACTGTATGTGACAACAGAATTATTTTTATCTCAAACTATCACCCTAGCATTGACAGGCAGTGCCCTACTTGGGTAAGAATTTGGTACCAACATGTGATTAGAAATAATATTAACCCAAAAGCCCCTCCTTTCATAAATTAAGTTGGCCTCAAGAATATTAATCTAAACAAAATCCTGAAACATAAAATCAAAATAACTTAGGAGCTTATGAAATCTATAAAACCGGATAAAGTATTTCCCCTCCTTCAACCAATTCATCTCAATCCAAATATCAAAATTAACAATAAACCGATTAATCTTTTAGATTACCCCCTCATAAATGATTGCTCTATATGGGATATTCTTAAACATAAGGACAAAAACCTTCAAGATCTACAACTAACACTGAAAGTAAATAATAAATATACTATAATCTTACGTCAACTAAGGTAAATCATATCCACTCTAACTAAAGATATACCTATTGTTGAACAGGATAGCAACATACTAATTGAAGTTATGTCAACTTTATCTAGTAAGGAGAAAATGCTTTCAAATTCTTAAAATCTGATAAATCATATTAGACATAGCTCAGTATGCCTGTTTTCCAATTACTGGGATCAACAAGGTGTTACATTCACTGAGGATCAAAAACTCAAGGCATTCAAAATTACCATGGAATTTTCTCCCTTTAAAAAATTCTGGTACACACAATTAATGATCAATAATAATACTTACTATACACCCTCCACCCTTAATAAATTTGACCCTAATATCTCCCCTTCTTGCTCATGTTGTTCTTATCCACATGCTGACCTCATACATGTTTTATGGCTCTGCAAACACACTCACAAACTTTGGAACTCTCTTAAAGTGTGTCTAGAGAAAATGGGTTACCAGAAATCAACCCTCTCTTGGGAGCCAGCAATTCTCCACATCTCAGACGTAAACATTTCTAAACTAGAGTTACACATTCTGATTTCACTCTGTTCTCTAATTAAGTTTTGTATAACTAAAAACTGGATGGATAGAACCAAAATCAGCTGGAGCGGTTTCAGAAATATGGCTTTTAACTATATAGCTACACAAAAAAATCATAATAAGAAACAACAATAAAAGACTATACTACCAGAGACTCTGGAATCTTTTGCTCAACCAGATTTTAAATGTTTAATAAAATCAAGTGTGAAAGCATAAATTTTTAGTGGTTCAACCAGATGTTATAAATAGTCCACAACTCAATTTTCCGGGTTTGTTCATAAAGTCTCATGATTGTATGCCTTATTTGTACAACCTTTCATTTCATTACTAATCAACCTTGTATAATGGTAGCATCCTTGTAGATACTGTACATAGTTTTAATTGTTGAATTGTTGTTTTGTTATGTTGACTTGACTTGTATACATATGGATGTCATCATTTCTTTTTGCTTATATGTATTTACATATGTCATCTCTAACTTCCTGAGTATACATTGTTGTCTTTCCTATTTAAAAATACAATAAAAAGTTATTTGAAATAAAAAAGATTGCATTTGCATTGAGCAACAAGATCATTGTTTAATGTTGAAGTAATAATTTCAAGAATGCTATTTGCTACATTTTTTTCTCAGTACTATAGTACAGACCAGGGCTTGGTGCAAATAAATCTAGATAAAGCAAGTTGTGTATATTTAACGCATTATAAGGAAGGTTCAGATCCCTTAGACTTCAAGCCTCAAGTAGCCGAAGGCTTGAAAGGTGCTGTAAATGTTAACGATAATACATGTGTGGGATCAAGCATGAGAATGGACTGATACAGCTTTCAAATAGATAAAATTGACATACTTTCAAGCTAAATAGGAATAGATATAAAAAAAATGGGTGGCAAGTCTGAAATCCATCAGCTATTTGCTAAAGAAGCTTGATGCAGAAAAGAATCTGAGCAATTGTATGCATCTGAAAGGCAAAAGACAAACAGGTTTTACAGAGGTATCCAAGAATGATACAGTATTTTGCAAAGATTGTAGCTAAGATTTCTAAGATACCTATACCTCTAAGAAAATGGTTAGAGCACAATGTATCCCGTGAATGGAGCTCTGTACTCGATAGGACTTTATGAATGTTTCCATTAGCATTACAGTAATAATATTGTGAATAAGCCAATTGGGCTGAAGCAGAATGACATATGAGTGCGATATTACAAGAGAATAGACAAGTTGCCTATAGGTCAATGACATTTAGAAATGTACATAAAGGATAAGTTGATATATAGGCAGGCCTATTAGTAATAGTGCATGGTTATGATAAACTCCATGATCATGCATAGTAAATAGATTCAGGTGGGAAAGACCACACACGATTGGAAAGCATGTTCAAAAAGTGTTTGTACAAGGATCCTCTAAGAATGGATAAGATGTTACTCAAGCTATGTAAGTATTATATGAATGTGGCATACTGACAATACAAGGAACTACACAACGTTGATACACTGAGCACAGCAGACTCATCCACCAGACAATCGTGAATAGCTGTAAGGAAACAAGATTCTTTGGGTAATATCACAGTTACTGATAGCAGAAAAACATGTAAAAGAATCCCAGAGGTGTACTGTTACTGTCTTAGAAATGTAATTAATGAAAGCCATTACAATGAAAGGAATGTCTGAAAAAAATCAGTAAGAAAACAAAAAGGTCTTTTTTTCTTTTAAGGAAGAAGAAATGTTTGCCCATGGCTTACAGCTCGAAGATGACTAAACAATAGTTCTCAATCAAATGAGAAGACAAATGCTAGAGAGGATACAAGAATCACATCTGGGAATAGTAAAGCACAAAAAGAGCAAGATATCATTTTCTGCCCAGGTGTTCCAACCGTTATAGAAGTAGCCAAAGCTGTGCTATTTGCAATGCACCTAAATAATTATCCAAAGGAAGAGAGGATGGCATACCCAGCTCCAGATCTTCAATGGTGCTGAGTGGGCATATTCTTGTTCCAGGTCACGGTAGTCCTATATGGCATATGTGTGGATTATTATTCCAACTACACTGAAATAATGAAACTGACAGACACAGCAAGTTCAAATGTGAATAGTTTATTAAAATCAATATTCTCAGGACAGGGGACACTAGATGTTCTCCCATGTGGAAACAGTCCCAGCACACAAGTCAAGAAATCATAAGATTTGTGCATGAGTAGGAATGCAGACATATTACACCAAGAACATGCTGCCATCAGTCAAATGGGCAAGTGGAGAGAACTACCAAACTAGAGAAGAATCTAATGAGAAAGAACTGTAGCAATAGATATTAGGATATAGGAATTGCAAGGTTTCAATCTCTCACCAGCTCAGTGATTGATGGGACTACATTGCTGATGCATGAGAATCAAACTAAAGGAAATCCTGCAAAGAAATCAGTTTGCGATGCAGACCTCATGGAGGTTAAACAATTGTTCTGTCTCCATATGTCATTTAATCCTCTTGATGTGATGTAATGTATCTGTGTTTTGGCCACAGAGACTTTTTAGTTTCCAATAGGGAATATATTATACTTATTCCAGTAAAGTGCAACATTTATGGCACTGCACAGTTTTTTATATATATTTATTATTTAGTTACTATTTGTCCAACAGGTAAGTGGACTGCTCTAGTGACCCTTTTTGGCTAAGATCCAAGCTCAAAGAGCAGAAAATACGTCACTGTCTTTCAATCGACAATATTATATACAAAATGAGTACACAGTAAAATTCAGAACATAGATTGAATGCAGATAGGGTAACATTAAATGATGCAATCAAAGTACATTGAGAGAATATATATATATATATATATATATATATATATATATATATATATATATATATATATATATATATATATATGGGTCTACTTCATTTGCCTGACAACTCAAATGACTGACACTCATTTGCCTGACAGCTCATTTGCTCAACAAAAAGTAATCAAGGCAAAAACCTGGGATTTGCCCCCCTCCCCACTGTTGTGCGACCGTGGAGTTGTTATATATAGTTGGGGGGGTGTGGGGGGCACAGCCCCCCACATCAGGGGGGTGTGGGGGGCGAAGCCCCCCACCTAGAAATTTTGTCGAGCAAATGAGCTGTCAGGCAAATGAGTGTCAGTCATTTGAGTTGTCAGGCAAATGAAGTAGACCCATATATATATATATATATATATATATATAGTTCCCTATCAGAAGCCTGAAACACTATAAGCCTGAAAATCAAAATCCTGAAAACTATAGACTGAAAATTCAAAATCCTGAAAGCCCAAAATCCTGAAACTCAAAATCCTGAAAACACAAAATGGACATACTGATGTCATTGTGGCTTTGCTATTGTTAGCCCTGTGGTGTTGGGTCATGCGCTGGGTTCAGGTAAGTGTGCGGTTGGTTTTATGTTAGGGTTAGGGGCGGTTTAAGTGAGTTAGGGTTAGGGCGCAGGTTAGGCATGTATGCAATAGTGACAAATATTGGGGTTAGGGGCGGTTTGAGTGAGTTAGGGTTAGGGCGCGGGTCAGGTGAGTGTGCGATAGTGACGGACCTTAGGGTTAGGGTTAGGGTCAGGGTCAGTTGGTAGATATTAGTGTCTTTATAGTGACATATTAGCATTATTTGTGGTTTCAGGATTTTGGGCTTTCAGGATTTTGAACTTTCAGTCTATAGTTTTCAGGATTTTGATTTTCAGGCTTATAGTGTTTCAGGCTTCTGATAGGGAACCATACATCTATCTATATATATATATATATATATATATATATATATATATATATATATGTGTGTGTGTGTGTGTGTGTGTGTGTGTGTGTGTGTGTGTGTGTGTGTGTGTACTGAAAAATATAGTAGAACCAAACCACAGCCAGTATCCAGAAAAAGGAAACTTTTAATGGTGAGTGCTTTCACAACAAGTTTTGCAGCTTCATCAGACAACACAACATCTCTTTACTTTGGTATTTAAAATATATTCCAACCAATAAAAACTCCTATGTAGTTAACAATTAATTAAAAGCATTACCAAGACAATTAACATTTAAAACCATAGATACAAATTGCCATCTTACGAAGTTCCTTGCCTGTAAAACTGGCTTTATGGAAGCCTTATCATTGAGCCCCTTCCCCATTGTAGCTCTCATCCTAATTATCCATTCTAATTCAGCTACTTCTGTCCTATTGGTAGCATCCCCTCTCCTTTCATTATTTCTAACTGTTTCTATAGCCATAAATCTAAATGTATGTTTACTATCATACTTGGCCACATGTTTAGCCAATGCACCATTATCTGCCCCTCTGTGTATATCATAAACGTGTTCTCTCATCTTTTGCATTAACATACAGTTGGTTTTACCTATATAGTATGAAGAACATACTATACAGTGTGCCAAATAAACAAGATTGCTAGTGTCAGCAAATACTCTAAACTCTATTGTCTTCCCTGTATCAGGATGAACAAAAGTGTTTCTGCTAGCGATATACTGACAAACATTACAGTTGGAACAGGGAAAAGTGCCTCTGTTCCTATTATAGGAATTATCTGATGAGTCCCTGGGGTGACATAATAATCTTTTTAAAGATTTTTTATTTTTATAGGCAAAGGTGGGGTTGTCTCCCACAATCTGTCTAATTCCATCTTCAGAGCATAATACTGCCCAGTTCTTCCTATAGATTTGTTGCATGAGATTCACATTACTTGAGTAGGTAATGCGTATTCTTATTAACCTAGGGGCAGCCTGTTCCTGACCTGATGGTGCCATTTCCCTCTGTTCTGAAAAATAAGTATTTCCTATTGTGTCCCGTAGCCTTGGAACCATAGAGAGCCCATCATTAACTTCATCTTCCTTATATCCTCTATACAAAAATTTATTCTTCAGACCTGCTAACTCCCAATCCAGGCTACTTTCATTTGTAGTCATAGGTTCAAAGGTTCATAGGTAGGTACTAGGTTATCGGCCCAAGGACCTAATTAAGCCTAGCCAACAAGGTTCCCTGGCTTACGCCACCCAAGAAAGTTAAGTTCCTGTGCCCCTGTCGAACAGAGCTACAGATGTGATCCCCAGGGTGTATTTCCTATTTCCTATCCACTCATCAAGATTTTTCTAGAAGAGTGATAATGAGCAACTTTGCTTGACATAGATGGGCAGCTTGTTCCAGAGCATAGGAAGTCTCTGGGATAGGAATATATCCCTCCAACATGTCTTGTTTATTGTGGTGATAAGGTTTAGGTCCCTAGAGCGTGTAGCTTGGAGGGATTGGGATTTCTTTAGGTGTAGCATCTCCAACAGCTCTGGGTTTAACATAGCTTTATATGTTAGGCAGAGATCTCCTCAGAGTAGGTGATATGCTGCAGAGTAAAGCTGGAGTTTTTGAGACAGTCAGTGTAGGGCATCTGTTTGAGGCCAGTAATCCTCTTTGTGAGGTACTTCTGTGGCCTTTCCAGCTGCTACAGATGTCTTGTGAGGTACATTCCAAAAGGGGCATTGTACACTATAATGGATCTAATGAGTGCCAAGTAGGGGGGAACAATGACCTCTTTTTTTCTGGATGAGAACCCTTTTATGATGAGGTGTGCCACATAGAAGGATTTCCTGACTACTGTGGCGATGTGATTATCAAAGGAGAGACTACTGTCCACCTGGGTCCCAAGGTCTCTTATCGCACATTCAGCATTAAGCAGACTGCCATTTATGTGGTAGTTCATGGGTACAGAGTTTTTACCAAACTAGAGGTTCTCAGCCCCTGTCCTTTTAAAATATTTTTAAATATATGCCTAGGATGCATACTATGCCTATGAAGGTAACTGTTTCTGTAACATCCTTTCCTATATACTTGTGTGTTAAAATTGCCCCCAGGTCCTGATTAATCCTTACATCCAGGAAGTCTGTTATGTCATAAGCCTTATTCATTGTGAATTTAAAGAAGTTAGTGCTCCTATTAATACTGTGGATGAACTGTTGTATAGTTGCAGTGTCCCCCTCCAAAAAAAGGAAGAGATCATCTACAAACCTACAAAAAAATGCTATGCTTCCTCGAGTTTCAAAACCTAGTACGTGATGCTTTTCCCATTGAGCCATGACAAAGCTAGTGTAGCTATTGGCACACAAGGTGCCCATTGCTACTCCATCTAATTGTCTGTATAATGTAGGTTCAAATAAGAAAATATTAATCTCTAGTATGAGTTCCACCAACAGAGATAGTAAATCTATGAACTTGGGCTCCAGCTGTCCATCATTCATTAAATATTGTCTAAGCATATCTACTCCTTGTTCATTAGGCATGACTGTGAATAGAGATTGGACATCCAGTGTCACTAATAGATACCTATCCCTACTCTCCCTAGAATTTAGGAATTGGTATAGGTCTCCCCAAAACTGTTATGTATCATATAACACATACCTATTTCTACTTAACACAGGTTTAAGATGTTTTTCCACAAATAATGAAAGAGGTTCAGTGCACCATCCCCTCCCTGTGACCATAGGTCGCATGGGTGGTAGTGTGGGGTGCATATGTATTTTTGGGGTTCCCTGGATAATGGGTATAAGAGGTTACTTGACTAAAAAAATATTCAAATAGCTCTTGTGTTATAATGCGACATTGTAAACAGTCATAAATAGTGTCATTGACGTTCATAATATATTTATCTAGTTGTCTTACATCTATCTTTTGATATGCATTCACATAATTTAACATAGCTTCCATTGTTTGTTTATAATAACTTCTGTCCATAACAGCCAATGGACCTCCTTTGTCAGCAGGCCTAATTAGTAATTGCATGTCATGCTATAAATTACTTAGTGCTTCACTCTCTTTTCTATTCTATCTAAGTTAACAAACTTTTTCCCAGCCACTCTATCACATAGTTTATAAATTTCCTTTTCACACATTCTGTCAAAAGTTTCTATTGTGGCATTGTTTTAGGAATAAAACTGCTTTTTTTATGAAACACAGCATTATCCTGCTTTTCATCCTGTTTAGAATTAAACATACATTTTAACATAATATTACATGTAAAAGTCTTAAGTTCAATTATATTTTCAATAATAGTCATTGTGCTTGAGGGTATAAATGTCATACCTCTGTTTAAAAGTCTCTCTTCAGCCACTAACAACGTTTTTGTAGAAATATTCCAAACTAGTGGTTGTTGCTCTGCTGCCACATCTTCTTTAAAGTTATCCCATTGTCATTCTCCGGAGATGTTTTCCTTTTCATTTTCCCCCTGCTGTATGTGCACCACTGAAAAGATGTGTTGTTAATTGGTTAAGGCAGGCCCATTTGCGAATTAAAAACATTATTTTCGTTGGTTGCAAATAGAAGAAGAATTTAAAGTTGTTGTAGCCACGCTGTTCTTACTGCGTGCTCCCCCATTAGGCTTAGTAGTCTACAATGCTTCCTTGCTGGTGTTGGTAGCAGTTGATGACATCACTTGGACTTCCTGATAAGGTACTGCTTTTATGCTTTCAGTTCTTAAAGCGGCAACACTGTCATTTGTTAAAATGGCAATGTTATTCGCAGGCAAGTTAACATTTTCTGCAGTTATGTTGTTTTTCGGCCATGAGAACATTCTGCCCGAAGAAAAGTCATGCATATCCCTATGAATTTTCTTCTTCTGTATTGCCAGTAACTGCTGTTCATACTGAGTGATCATTTCAATTATATAATCTATTTTAGAGTCCTTGTATGTCTCCCCATAAGTAGGCATTTTTAGAATGCATAGCCCACAGGGAACTAATTGAAGCTTTAAGCATGCCTCAAAATGTACCTTTGTACTTGCAGTCTTTTCAATGTATGCAAATCATTTTCTAATATAACATTTGTCTTCTTAACAGTGAGGCATCATACTGACTTACTTCTTCTTGTGTTTGTTCCAAGTTCACAATTCCTGTTTCCAGTAAGGGATTACTATATATATATATATATATATATATATATATATATTTTTTTTTTTTTTTTTTTTTCAAAATGCAAGCTAAGGTATGCATAAAATACAATGGAATCATACATATAATACATATAATCCCATATACATGTGAAATATTTGCATATAAGATGCCACACTAAGAATTGTATGATAATTCAGCATCTGAAATAGGGAGCACTACCCTTTGTCATGACCTATTTTTTTTGCCATTTAAAGTGTTTTATGCATTTAAGCAAAAAATTTGAACTCTTCATTGTGACTGCTGAGGAACTGTCAACAATTGCTTTTACGTTGTAGGGTCTCAGCATTCCAATGTTAGTGTGCTTGATACGTAAGTTTTCAACTTTTTCCAATGCTAAAACACTGTAATTAGTGCTCAGAATACCTAATACATTCATTCTAGAGACTGCTTATGAAGATCTTCAGTTGTTTTTCTCCTGCACAGCTTAATTTCTGTTTTGCAAGACTTGTGACTATCCTCATTTGTATTTCAGTTATACAGCTTTGTTTGCATTTTCAAAGGCTGTAGTAGTTCCTGCAAGCTGGCCGATAATTGAACTGGAAATTCCTGTATGCATTTGAATCGTACCTAGCTAAATGTTTATGCTTACACTGCTTCCAGAATTCATTTCAAGCATCGTTCTAATTTCTGCTGTTAGATTTTAAGAAGCATGACTATCACTTTGTGCATGGTACAACTGAGATAAGATGCCACTTCTGATCATCTTCTCAATTACATCTATGCACTTCTGAGGATTTATTGCCACACTGCTTAATTACATAGCAAACTGTGTGTGTGTGTGTGTGTGTGTGTGTGTGTGTGTGTGTGTGTGTGTGTGTGTGTGTGTGTGTGTGTGTGTGTGTGTGTGTGTGTGTGTGTGTGTGTGTGTGTGTGTGTGTGTGTGTGTGTGTGTGTGTGTATGTGTGTATTAAACAACTGGCATTCTTGACATATCTGTGGTTGCTATTGTAAAGAGATATGATTCTATAGTTTTGCTTATTGCGTAATGATGTCTGAAACAAATGTCATATTGTTGGGATGCTGGAATGTATGGTAATAACTCTAGGAAGAAGCAAATTCTGTGAGGCCATCAAGGTAAGAAGAATGACTCATATTTCATGAACAGAGGTACAAATGTATGCCTCTTGAGGTGACCGTGTCCAGTAGTTCAAGCCATTATAGTGCCCACCTGCTTCACAGCAGAAACACTCACAGTGACCTTTGCCTGAGGTGTTATAAGTTGGAAGGGACTGCCTAAAAGAAAGTTCCTAAAATGCAACTATCATTGAAGAGAAGATGAACATGATATGGACATTTCAATTGTATGACAGTGAAAGTCACTGTGCTATGACCACCAAGTCCAAACCAGATACTGTAAAGCCTTCATATGAATCTTGCATGAGGAATCAATATTTAAATAAATCCTAAGGTCCTGAGATAAGTCTGTGCTGGTATAGATTCTAATAGCAGAATGCAGTGCAATATGCTTCAAACAATAGGTATCCTGTTGGACAAGGTGCAACAAAAGAGCAGTGTCTAAAGTGAAATCTATGAATGTGATGCGATGAGTTGATTGAAATGAGATAAGTTCACTGCAATACATTGGGAACTGAACAACTGGATTAGAGATTCACACCTCGTTAACAAATCAATCATGGCTGGGGCAACAATAAGTCAGTGATCTAGACATAAAAGCATATCAGTTCCCTTTAATATCTGATGAACTGGTACTACAGACATATATTTGCTGACCATCCTGGCAGCTGTGTTATGACCATATTGAAAGCCCCTGAACTGGTAATTGCTGACATTGACCAGGAAGTACAGAAGATTTCTGGACTCTATGGGAATTTTTTATGTAGAGACAGGCATCTTGGGCATCCAAAGAGCATATCCAGTTTCCTTATAATAAACACAATACATCAGACTACAATGTAACCATCTGAAAGACTTCTTTCATAATACAGAGGTTTATATCACTGAGATATAGGATAGGTCTGAGTTCTTTTGTTTAGATTGACACACAATAGGATAGGTCTGAGTTCTTTTGTTTAGATTGACACACAAAAGAATTATAAATAGGCTATCTGGCTTTGTAGAGTCACTTAAATGGCTCTCTTTGGCAAGAGATTTAATACCTCCTTCCTTATCACTTACTTTTGATGGGTTAGGACATCTGGTAATGAAAGTGATGGAGGCCTGGAATATAGAAGAAAATGTAATATGCATTACCTGAATATCATAGCCCTTATCCTCCTGTCTTTAGTGATCTTCATCAAAGCTAATGGTTGGTGAGAGATGAAATGTCCACCTGAGTCAAAAGAGGTCTCATCAGGCAACATCACTAGAGTGTTGCTGTCTCCTCTTCGACCGACCACATTTTGCAGTTAATATTGTGGATCCCATCCTCTGGATGCACTACCTAGCTGGAACTGAGACATAGTCCATTTCACTAGCACATGAGACATTTCATTGTTAAGGTCCCTCTGAAAAAGGCATGTTAACTAATTAGTTCAGTATACATAAGAAAACAGTGATTGACATGAACATACTATTTTCATATTTGTCCATTGCCTGTAAGTCTTTGTTTGGTGGGGGTGTATAGCAGGTCTGTCCTACACAAACAATTGGATCTGGCTTTGGAGACACTTCCCAAAGTTTGCTATTTCTAGGGGGTCAAAATATGGTGAAAGTATTTTCCTATACAGGACCTGCAATGTCAGCACTGTCCGATGCCACTCTGGTGGCATTCTTTAAAATATTATCTAAGAAGAGCAATACTTGATGTATATGGAGAAAGCGTGCACCCCATTGGCAGTTTTCTTTAGTGAGAAGATATTGGAATCAGTGGCCTAATCTCTTTGCTGCACTATTTGTAGATATTCTAAAATGTGTGATCCTCCCGAGAGGGAAAATTAGCTTGCTTCTCTTCATCTATATTCTCTGTTGCTGTTGCAGAATCGGGGGGGGGGGGCTGTAGGTGTTTTGTTTCTAATATGGCCTTTCTTGACCTATTTGGAGAATGTCCAGGCTTTGCAGAACATACAGTTCTTTCAGTTGGAGAGGGACTGTGGAGAGAAGGCTGCAAAATTTCTTCAAATAATGAGGCTTGTGACTAGATTATTAGAGACATCAAAACATCTGAAATAGACCTAAACAACCCAGAATCCAGGGTCTGAAGCAACAATTAACCAGGGACTAAGATGGTATTGTAGTATCAATGCTGAAGCAGAAGTAGCTGAGGTTATGTAATATCTTGATTCAAATGCAATATAAAGCTAAAAATTAGGAGATCCAATTTCAAAAAATGGTGGTGGAATATGTTGGAACCATTGATAATGAGAGTGCCAATACTGCAGCAGAGCACATATAACTCTAATGCTAAAGCATACAGTGCTTGGAACAATGATGCTAATCACTGGGTTGCCACATTCATCAGCACTGCAAAGTAAAGCATCAAATCTACAGGAGCTGATAAATCTGATGCTGGAATGTGCAGTACCAACATAGGTAATAGAGGCACTGAAGTCTGAAAACTTCATAGTAATGACACATGGAAAGTTACAGGCCAGAGTGAAACAGTCAATGGACTCCAGTATAAGTATAAAAAATGTTTTCATAGGTTCATAGGTTGGTACTAGGCTATTGGCCCTAGGGTCTATACAAGCCTAGCCATAACAATTCCCTGGATGTTTCTTCCCACAATATTTACTTCCCTGGACCCCTGTCTAGCAGGGCAACTGACATGATCCCCGGGGTGGATTTCCTATCTCCCATCCAATCATCAAGGTTCCTTTTGAAGAGAGCTAAGGAGGCGCTCTGCTTGACATGTATGGCCAGTCTATTCCAGAGTATGTGGAGTCTCTGGGTCAGGAACCTATCTCGCCAGCATGTTTTGTTCATTGTGATGACAAGGTTTAGATCCCTGGAGCATGTGACTCTGAGGGACTGGGATTTCTTTAAGTGGAGCATGTCCAACAGTTCAGGGTTGGACATGGCCTTGTATGTTAAGCAGAGATCGCCTCTGAGTAGACGATATACCACAGAGTATAGCTGGAGTTTTTTTAGATGGTCAGCATATGGCATCTGCTTTAGGCCTGTAATTCTTTTAGTGAGGTATTTCTGTGGCTTTTCCAGCTGTTGCAGATGTCTTGTGAGGTACATACCAAACAAGGCATTATACTCTATAATGGGTCTAATGAGGGATGAGTACAGTGGGACAATGACCTCCTTTTTTCTGGATGAAAAGATATTAGTGATGAGGTGTGCCACATAGAAGGATTTCCTGACTGTTGTGGCGATGTGGTTATCGAAGGTGAGACCACTTGTCCACCTGTGTCCCTAAGTCTCTCATCACTCTTTCGATATTTAGTGTACTGCCACCTATGTGGTAATTCATAGGTACATGTTTTTTTTTCCAAAGGGGATAATTATACATTTCTTGGCATTAAGTCTGAGCCCATGGCTCTGGCACCAGGCATCTGTTTCTATAAGGCCCTTTTGTAGACTATCCACATCATTTGGGGATTCAATAATGGCTCCCAGTTTGCAGTCATCTGCGAACTTTGTTAGCCAGAGTCCCTTAGTGTTGGCCTGTACTTCAGAGAAGTAGATGCCAAACAAGAGTAATCCCAGGACTGAACCCTGAGGTACTCCACTTGTCACTAGTCTGGAGCTGAATCTAGAGTCGGCTAATTTTACAGTGTGGGTTCTGTCAGTAAGCCAGTTGGCAACCCATCAAGTGACATAGGGATTTATGCCCAGATTAGTAAGTTTATCTATGATTCCAGAGTGGGGGATGGTGTCGAAGGCCTTGGTGAGATCCGGATAGGCTGTGTGGACTGCTTTACCCTCGTCCACAGCTCTGGAGACTGATTGGAAGAAGTCAATCAGGTTCAGGAGACAAGATCAGCCCTTCAAAAACCCAAACTGGGTGGGGTTCAGTGTTTGAAGGTTGCCAATGTCTTCATTTATAAGTTCTATTATAATGTGTTCCATGCCTTTGCAGATTAGGCTCATCAGACTGATGGGATGGTAGTTCCCGGGATCCAAGGTGGATCCCCCCTTGTGGAGTGGGATAACTGTAGCTGTGTGCCACTCAGTGGGCATGAAGCCTGAGGTGAGGCTATGATTAAACATGACACTTAGGTGAGGTGCCAGTTCATTTTGTAGTTCATGTAGTACACAGCCTGGGATGTCATCTGGTCCCATGGATGCTGTATTCTTAGCTTTGGAGAGTGTGATTTCTTCCTGTGTGGCCGTGATTACTGGAATATGGCAATCTTTTGGTATTGAGATGGGATCTTTAGGGGGTGAGAAGGGGGTGAAGTTGGCACTAAATCGATCTGCCAGGATATTGGCAATATCCTTGGGAACAGTATATTTAATGCCATTCTGTTGTAGCTCAGAGCAGATCTGAGCATTGCCATTTAGATTCTTGACATAACTATAGAATGCCTTGTGGTTGTCTTTGGAATCTTTGGAAATTTTATTTTCGTAACTAGCTGTTGAGGATTTTATGAGGGATCTCAGCTTCTTACTGAGGCTGGTGAGGGAGTTTTTTGCATCCTGGGATTTTCCTCTTTTCTGCAACAGTTTCTTCCTTCTGTTCTATAGTTTGTTTATAGCAGGGGACCATCAGATTGGCTTCCTTTTTTTGGAGGTGAGCATCTTGGTTCTATTTGGGATTGCACGATTCATGCACGAGTGGATGTGCTCGTACAGTGCCTTAGTGTAGGATTCTGCAGTTGTATTTTCAGATCCCGTATGCATGGGTGTCATGAAGTTTGTCACTTCTGACTTCAGTAGCATGAAGTTGGCTTTGGAGAAGTTTTTTAAAGAGGTTTCCTTACTGGGGGGTGAGGGTGGGATGTGGATGTCAAGGGTGATTTGCTTATGGTCAGACCTGACCAATGAGGGGGTGACCACTGGTGTGGAGCATCTATCTCCCATGTTGGTAATGATCAGGTCTAGGATATTGGAGCCCCATGGTGGGACAATAGATTAGTTGATCCAGGGCATTGGAATTTATGAATTCCAAGAACCGTTGGGAAAAGGAGTTGGTACCCGAGTAGTTTTCCCAGTTAATGGCAGGGTAGTTGAAATCACCCAGTATTAGGGTGTTTGGTTGTATCTTAATATTTTCCAGTATGTTTAGAAAAGTGTAGTGAGAATCTTGGGGCATGGTGGCGGATCTGTAGCAAGCTATAGTTTGGATTGCAGTCTTACCTAGTGTTAGTTGTACCAGGAGAATTTCATATGCATTGTGTTGGGCAACTAGCCTGAAGGTGTGAATATCCTTGGTATATATGGACACTCCTCCACCTTTAGTGTTTCAGTCTTGGTTTTGTGGCCGAAAAATGTGGTAAGAGTTGTAGCCTGGTATTGCAGGGGTGCTCACTGGAGCCTTGAACCAGGTCTCAGTTACTGCACAGATATCGATGTTCTCCATTTTTAGGAGTGCCTTGAGAGAGTGCATTTTGAGGTTTAGACTTCTAGCATTGAGTAGCATTACCTTCAGATTTTGCATGCTTGTATCTGTTATGTTGGTGGTTTTGTCCTTTGAACCTTGCCTAAAAAAAGCACTATAGGGGTGGCAAGAGCTTTAGCCAGTAACCTGAATCCCAGGGGTGACAGGTGCAGACCATCTCTGGCAAAGCTTTGTGGTTTGCCGATCATGTCTTTCCAGGCAGACAGATACTGGATCCCCTTTGAATGGCACCAGAAGCTTAGCCAATTGTTGAAGTCAATCATTTTGTCCTTATACTATGGTATCATTCTTGATGAAGGCAGGATGCTACTCAGGGCTAGGGTCATACCTGCCTGGGCCACATGATCCGAGAGCTCTTCCATGTCGCTTTTCATGTAGTCCAGGGAGGTACGTCTCAAGTCATTCACTCCAGCATGGGCAATGACAGAGTTGTATTTGTACTTGTTGTGGAGTGACTTGAGTGCATGTGTTATGTGGCAGATCCTGGCACCCGACAGGCAGCTGACTGTAATTTTCTCCTTGTGCAGCCTGGTGAGTGGGATATCAGTGTGCCTGACTATAGAGTCACCTATGACTAAAGTGTTGGGTACATTGTCTTGCCTTAGGGACTGTTGTTGGGTGGCACACTGGCGATGTGAGCTATGTGTCACTTTGATTGTGACTGGTGTTTGTTTGCGTTTCAGCTTTGGAGGTCCTTGTTGCTTGGGCAGGTTAATGTTAAGGGCCTCCGCATATGTGGGTTTAGTGTTGTTATGTGTAAGTGTTGATGGTGTGGGTTTTGAAGGGCTATGAGTTGTTTGAGGTGTAGTGCAGGTGTTAACCTTCTCCTCTTTACTGTCTAGCACAATCTTGGCCGGAGAGAGCTTTGCTTCCAGTTTGGCTATGTAAGTGCACCTCTCGCAGGTTATAGTGTTGGGTGGCTGGAGGAGAGGGTTGTCTGTGTACATGAGGCAGTTGCCGCATTGCCCCAGTATGCCCAGATTCACCAGGTAGACAGAAGAAATCACCGGAAGCTGACCCTTGGACATGCCTGTTTAGGTGCTTTTTTTGCAAAGTATAAGAGCTGTTTTCCCTTATCTTTGCAAGGTACTTTGCAATTATAAGCTGTTTAGTGCCTATGATTAATTTCTCCTTATTGACAAGGAGAGTTGAGTGCTTGTATCAGTTTCAGGCTTCCTAGTGCTTTCCAACAGGTTCTAGAGCAAGTGCTAGTCACAAGGGCTCATATTTTAGTGCTACTACTGAGAAACCAGCTAGTTCTAAGGGAAAATTTGAAGAGCAGACTTTCTGGCACCTGGAATAGTTTAACTGTAGCCTAGAGTTGCTGCACAATGTGAAAAATGTGCAAACACATGCATTTTTAAGCTAGAAAGTTGACAGGCATAGAAATCAGCCCAAGGAAAAACTTTTCTGGAGGCCTGATCTAAAGGTATGAATCAGGAAGCTCAATACATCCTTACTTGTGCCATGATTACTGTATGAGACAGTTGTGATAACCAATGAGAGGAGAGAATGTGAATGAAGGTGTTGGGAAATCTAGCCTGGAGAAAGCAGAAATTCTAACATAAGTGATACAATATTCTCCTTTACCATCAGAAAGGTTGGAAGTGCCCATACACCATGTTAAAAACAGCAGAAAAAAGAGATGAAGAAGGAACTTTTTCCTAGAATGAGCTCTTTATTTTTTCTTTAACATATAATGTGAACTGGGCTTCAATGTTTTAGCAGAAGAAATAATACTATTAGCAGTTTGTATAGAGCTAGTTCGCTCATAGGCTTTAGATGAGGAGATAAAGACTGCTTTCTCAAGCTCATAGGCTTTAGATGAGGAGATAAGGACTGCTTTATCAAGTAATTCAATAGCTTCTCAGGATGCCTACTACATACTGAGTGGAAGCTAGAGCATGGTAAAATAGGGTCAAAGGGCAAGTTAATTGACCAAGGATCTCAAATATACACCCTTACTTGGATGTTGCTCCTTTATTGCGATGAAACCGTGTTCAGACTTGTCAGTCTGCATAGAGCTATCTTCTTTACATTTACAATAATCATAGAAAATAGTTCTTGAGCAATTTTCATGCAGTTCTCATCATAACCACTTTTCTTCCTAAGCAATTTCTTAAGCAGTTCTGCTTTTAAACAATTCTCAATCAGTTGTTTTGTTCTCCTCCAAAATGGTTCTCAAGCAGTTCTTCTCTTAAGCAGTTCTCTAGAAGTTTCTCAAAAAATTCTTATACACTCATAATCTTGAGTAGTTCTCAAGCAGTTCTCTACATAACCAGTTGTAATCATGAGCAGTTATCCTCTTAAGCAGTTTTTAATCAGACCTTCTCTTAAGCAGTTGTCAAGGTTCTTAGAATGCCTACTGCATGCCGAGTCAGAGCTCGATCATGTTCAAACAGTTGCAGTCTAAAACAGTTCTCAAGCAGATCATCTATTCAGCAGATGTTGAGCAGTTCTCCCCTTAAGCAGTTTAAAAGCAGTTGTAATTTTAATCAGTTTCAAGAAGACCTTCTCTTAAGCAGTTTTCAAGAAGTTGCAATCTTAATCAGTTCCCAAGTAGTTGTGATCTTAAAACCACAAAAGACAGAGGATAAAGCCCAATAACGCCCAATAAATAAGACACATTAAACACTGCTGAAGATGCAAGATTAATTTAAAACACAGCACATTGAGTGCTTTCATCCCTAATAACAAGCAGGATTTCTTCAGAAAGTACAGTAAATTTTCCACAGTGTTCTTAATGCCAAATAACTTAGAGCGGCAAAGTTGTAGTCATTTTTTATTACTTTGATAGATTTTGTCTATGTCTTAATATTTATTAGGATTGTGGCAACTGGGTTTTGACTATTTATCAATATCTGAAGTTTCTATTCTTATTTTTATCTGTTAATAATACTGTGCGGTGATTGGTTAATTAACTAATTTATAATAGTTTGACTTGTTATTTAAGAACACTGTGGAGAATTTGCTGTACATTCTGAAGAAGTCCTGCTTGTTATTTGGGATGAAAGCACTCAACATACCATGTTTTAAATATTAAATTAATTTTGCATCTTCAGCAGTATTCAATGTGCCTTGTTTATTGGGTGTTATTGGGTGCTATCATTAGTTTTTTGTGGTTTTGCGTATTTATTGTGAAGGTTATATCTTGCGTTTGTGGTTCTAGTTGCAATCTTAGGCAATTTTAAGCAGATCTTCTCTTAAACAGTGCACATCTTAAGCAGTTCAGAAGGAATTGTAATCTTAAGCAGTTCCCAAAAAGTTGTAATTGTAAGCAGTTCTCAAGCAGATGCAATCTTAAGCAGTTCTCAAGCAGATCTTCTCTTAAACAGTTCACAAGCATGTCTTAAGCACTCACAGTCTTAAGTAGCTCTCAAGCAGTTTTCTTCTTAAGCAGTTGCAATCTTAACCAGTTTTCAAGGTTCTCAGGGTGCCTGCTGCATGCTAAGTCAGAGCTAGATCATGGTCAAGCAGGTGTAATCTTAATCAGCTGTCAAACAGCAACTCTCTTAACCAGTTCTTAAGCAGTCCTCTTTGTAAGCAGTTCAAAAGCAGCTGCAATTTTGAGCAGCTCTTAAGCAGTTACAATCTTAATCATTTTAAGCAGTTCTTAAGAAGATCTCTTCTTAAGCAGTTCACAGGCCTTATAAACTTAAGCTCTTCTCAAGCAATTGCAATCATGAGTTTCACAAGCAGATCTTCTCTTAGACAGTTCTCAAGTAGTTGCAGTTTTAAGCGGTTCTGAAGCTATTATCAAGCAGTTGCAACCTTAAGTAGTGCTTAGGCAGTTCCCAAGCATGTTAAACAGTTCTCAAGAAGTTGTAATCTTAATCAGTCCTAAAGCAGTTGTAACTTTAAGTACTGCTGAAGCAGTTCTCAAGTAGATCTTCTCTTAAGATAGTCTCAAGCAGATCTTTCTTGCAACTCTCCTGGATAACTCGAACTTCAGTATATTTAACTACATCTTGCTCACTGGGTACTATTTTACTCAAATCTATGCACTCATTTCTATTGTAACTTGCTTTTCCTCATCATTTAAATGTATATACTTTTGTTACACGTTATGCTAATGTAACCTCTAAAGAACTGTATTGCTCAACAATAGTACTATTGTTGATTGTGTATGCTACTTGAATTCTCTTGTATTATAGTAACTTCTACAATATTTGCATTTCTTATTGTTGGAGCTTTTTCCCAAGCCTCTGCATCCTGGGTCCAGTCAGACTTTCCTGGTAACAAATATGAAATAAATAATAAATAAAATAAATCTACTCTTAAGAGGTTCTCAAGCAGTTATAACCTTAAGCAGTTTTCTATCCAATGTTATTTTAAGAAATTCTCAAGCAGTTCTAATCTTAAGCAGTTCTCATGCAGTTCTAAAATAGTTTTCCTCTCTTAAGTAGTTGTAATCCTAAGAAGTTCTCAAACAGTTGTAATAATACAGTTTAAAGCTGCAAAAACAACCAGCGACCAGCCTACAGAATCTATTTATTTGTAAAACCCTCTAACTCCTCAGCTAATGTAATCCTAAACAGTCTAAAACAGTGTTGACCAGCCCACAAAATCTGTTGATTGGTAAAACCCTTTAACTCCTCAGCAAATGCCTTCAGAGAAGTAAACACAAACATAGGAAATGCACACCAAAAAGATATTCCTTAAATAATAATTGCATCAACAAACTAATAATCCAATTAAACAGCTCCAATTACAGTCATTACAACACCCTTTTCTTTAAAAAAATCAATTTTACTTGTTGTATAGTACACAGCTTTCCTTAAATGTATAAAGTGTGACTGCACTTAGCTATGCTCACCTGTGATATTCAAAATTCTGAGGCTTTTATGAAGTAATTTACAACTTCCTAATGATAAACTTTGCACTACTTATTCTTTTGTGAGAAATTGGCATGTTTTCCAAAAAGACTTTGCTTTTCCTTATTCAACACAAATTACTTTCTCTGACCTTTTTTGCATATCTGTGTAGTACCACTATTTTCAGATAACCTTAAGTCATTTGGAAAGCCCTAGACTATGATTACTGGCCATTATATAATGCTCCTAAATTTGGTGATTTCATAAAGGTAAAGAAATTGGAAGAAAAATAAATATATAGCAATTCAAAAGGGTGATGTCCATTGTCCTCGGGTCTATTCATTCTTGAAAATGAGACTACCTTGAGGAATCAAATTCCTACTGAAAGACTTGAAGAAGAAAGGTAAAACAGGAAGTATATTTTTAATTTTCACAGATTGCTGTCTTTTAATGAATGAACAGACAGATGCAGTAATTAATGCAGTAATGGAAATATTAGAAGTGTTAGCAAGTACTCAGGATCAGAGACAGCGAAAATAATACTATAGTGGTGAAACAGAGAACGACTAAGAGGCAAGATCCAAGTACATGTATTACTGTTCTTAGACATCAGATATATAGTTCAAGTATTAAAAGACCAGATGCAAAAGTGATGATCAAAAACTCTGTTCAAACTGACATCATTAACCATTAACATCCATGCAGTTAAATATTGATCCTCTTCTAGTAACACTATATGTAATCATAAATTTACCAGTACTGCAGGAACACACAGAACTAGATAAGATTCAGCACTCACTGGAAATTTGATTTTATGGAAAAAAGGAAGATGTATTACTAAGCAAGTGTCTTATATGCTACTTCATTATGGAGGATTGGGGTTGTTACATCTACCAACATTTAATACTAACCAATATATAAGATTGTAAAAATGATAAATACAAAATATTCATGAAAAAGAAAAGCTGGGCCAAAACATTGGACGCAAGGGTTCAAGATCTGACAAAGATTGTTATTAATGGGAGGGAGTTTCCATTGGGAAGGTTGGTTTCTATCATCACTACTGAAACATACTGAGGTTAAAAGAGTTACAACAGAGAATGATGTGATAATTTGGCAGGAGGCTGCAGCTGAAAAATGAATCAAATATTAACAGATGATGTTGACATAGACTCAGATTACTCTAAAATTAAAACTTTCAAAAATGTGCAAATGGAATTTTGACTCTCCATACAAGGATGGTACATGTATACAACTAATCACCCTTTTAAATTCTTATGATCTCCAATAATTAGGGAAAATCAAGATATATTATGCTCAAAGTTGATATCTGTTTAAGGAAGGGTATCATCATATATATGGATCTGTTGGAAGGAAAGGGAATAGCAACATTTAAACAATTACAAATCAGAGAGAAAGATAGAAAACTCAGGAAGAACAATAATTTGATACAGAAAAGTGGGAATCAGCCTGGACTGTGGCAAACCATTACAGAGACAGCCTGTTCTAGTGATTAACATACAAGGCTGCTACACAGGTGGCACCTCACTCCAAAGAGGTTGCTTAAAGAAAAACTCTTGTTGGAGATGTAACAAAAAGGAAGAAGAACATATATAGATAGCTGTAGATATAGACAGATAGAAATACATATACACGCATACACACACACACACACACACACACACACACACACACAAGCACACACACATGTATGCATACACACACACACACACACTATATATATATATATATATATATATATATATATATATATATATATATATATATATATATATATATATATTTATATAAAGAGAGAGAGAGAGATGTACACCTACTGGGAATGATTCAGAACTAGCTATTGATGACCTCAGACTAAGGTAATCTAGGATAAAATGTTTGCAAAATAAAATAAATTAAAATGAGAAGAATATATTTTACATTAATTACACAATAGAGGAACTTACATTTAAATAGGAACAAGTAGAAATAATCTTAATAAGTGTTCCAAAGACTATTATTGCTAAATAATAATCATTATAATAATAACTGATATAATAATAATCATTATACTTAATTTGTGCTGAGAAAAACTGGAACTTGCTCCACTCCAAAATTTGACTTCAGCCTAATCCAAAACAGCTTCAGAGCCTACTCAGAAACTTGAACCTCTCTCATTGATAACACTAATGGCGTTCTCTTCCTCTAACTGCATCTTTATAAGAAGCTACTTATGAAATCCATATATATTCCTCTATTGTTACTATCTCCCTGTAACCTTTTTAGTCCTTTCGCTGATGATTTCCCTTCTTTACCTCTCACTACATATCTACACCCTGCTGTCTCCTCTCCCTAATAATGCATCACATCTTCGTTTCTCTAATTTACCTCCTACTTCCTCACAATCTCTTTGAAACTTGTTGTCTCATGACCCTCAACTACCTTGTTATAAAATTTACTTAGCTATCTGCCTGACCGTTTCCCTTATTTATGAATTTCACTGTCCTCTCTTATTATGAATATTCATTTTTATCTCAACTTTTCATATTTCTTTTATGCGCCTACTTTTTCCATCCTCTAATACTTAGCTATGGCTACATGAATCATACATTGTAAATATTGTCTACATTTAGTCTTTCAGTATCACCTATTCCTGGTTCTGTAATTAACATTTTTTTTTATACTTACTCAAAATATTGCATCTTCTTCTTCTTCTTCTTCTTTCGGCTGCTCCTGTTAGGGGTCGCCACAGCAGATCAACTGTTTCCATTTCTTCCTGTCCTCTGCATCTTGTTCTGTCACACCAACCACCTGAATGTCCTCTCTCACCACATCCATAAACCTTATCTAAGGCCTTCCTCTTTTCCTGTTACCTGGCAGCTTCATCCTTAGCATCTTTTTCTAAATATACTCTGCATCCCTCCTCAGCACATGTCCAAATTTATTATTATTTTTATTATTTTACATTTGTTGACCAGGCTAGTCTAACTGGATATATGTCCATTTTCAGTAGAGGCCCGAGGAGAAAAGCTCCGAGACAATAACAAGGACAGAAAAAAAGAAACATTTATACAAATAATCCGCAAAAAAATAGCAATTTACAAAAAAAATAATTGTATAGTCCCCAAGGAAAAAAGTTAAATACGAGAATAATTACATGAGTAAACAATTGATTGCCAACAAAAAAATATTTTTTTTTTTTTTTCAATCAACGTAATCTTGCCTCTCTGGCTTTGTCTCCAAACCTTCCAACCTGGGCTGACCCTCTAATATACTTATTCCTAATCCTGTCCATCCTCATCACACCCAGTGCAAATCTTAACATCTTCATCTCTGCCACGTCAAGCTCTGACTCCTGCCTTTTTGTCAATGCCACTGTCTCCAACCCATATAACATAGCTGGTCTCACTACCCTCTTGTAGACCTTCCCTTTCACTCTTACTGGTACTCGTCTGTCACAAATCACTCCTGACACTCTTCTCCACCCACTCCATCCTGCCTGTACTCTCTTCTTCACCTCTCTTCCACACTCACCATTACTCTGAACTGTTGATCCCAAGTACTTAAACTCATCCACCTTCGCCACCACTACTCCCTGCATCCTCACCATTCCTCTATCCTCCCTCTCATTCACACACATATATTCTGTCTTAGTCCAGCTGACCTTCATTCCTCTTCTCTCTAGAGAATATCTCCACCTCTCCAGGGTCTCCTCCACATGTTCCCTACTCTCACTGCAGATCACAATGTCATCTGCAAACATCATAGTCCACGGGGACTCCTGTCTGATCTCGTCTGTCAACCTGTCCATCACCAGTGCAAATAAGAAAGGGCTCAGAGCTGATCTTTGATGTAATACCACCTCCACCTTAAACGCATCATTCACTCCCACCACAGACCTCACCGCTGTCACACTACCCTCGTACATATCCTGTACCACTCTTACATACTTCTCTAACACTCCCGACTTCCTCATACAATACCACAACTCCTCTCTAGGCACCCTGTCATATGCTTTCTCTAAATCCACAAAGACACAATGCAACTCCTTCTGACCTTCTCTGTACTTCTCCATCAACACTCTCAGAGCAAACATCACATCTGTAGTGCTCTTTCCTGGCATGAAACCATACTGCTGATCACTAATCATCACCTCCCTTCTTAACCTAGCTTCCACTACTCTTTCCCATAACTTCATGCTGTGACTGATCAATTTAATCTCTCTGTAGTTACTACAGCTCTGCACATCACCCTTATTCATAAAAATTGGTACCAAAACACTTTTTCTCCATTCTTCAGGTATCCTCTCACTTTCCAAGATTTCATTGAACAATCTAGTTAAAAATTTCAGTGCCATTTCACCTAAACACCTCCATGCTTCCACAGGTATGTCATCTGGACCAACAGCCTTGCCATTCTTCATCCTCTTCATAGCTATCCTTACTTCCTCCTTGCTAATCCACTGCACTTCATGATTCACTATCCGCACATCATCCTCTCATTCTCTTCATTCATCAACCCCTCAAAGTACTCTTTCCATATGCTCAACACACTCTCCTTGCTTGTGAGTACATTTCCCTCATTATCCTTTAACACCCTTACCTGCTGCACATCTTTATAGCTTGGTCCCTCTGTCTAGCCAATCGGTACAGGTCCTATTCTCCCTCCTTAGTGTCCAACCTTTTATACAATTCTTCATACGCCTTATCCTTAGCCTTCACCACCTCTCTCTTTGCCATGCACCTCATCTCCTTATATTCTTGTCTACTTTCTTCATCTCTTTGACAATCCCACTTCTTCTTCGCCAACCTCTTTCTCTGTATACTCTCCTGTACTTCTTCATTCCACCACCAGGTCTCCTTGTCCTCCTTCCCCTTTCCAGATGTCACACCAAGCACCTTTCTAGCCATCTCTCTTACTAGCTCTGCTGTAGTTACCCAGCTATTTGGTAACTCTTCACTGCCACCCAGTGCCTGTCTTAACTCTTCCCTAAACATCACCTCACAATTACCCTTTTTCAGTTTCCACCATTTGATCCTTGGTACTGCCCTCACACTCATCCTCCTTTTTTTGATCACCAATGTCATCCTACAAGCCACCATCCTATGCTGCCTAACTACACTTTCCCCCACCACCACTTTACAGTCTCCAATATCCTTCAGACTAGCCCTTCTACATAAGATATAATCCACCTGTGTGCATCTTCCTCCACTTTTGTATATCACCCTATGCTCCTCCCTCTTGTTAAAATATGTATTTATCAAAACAATGTCCATCCTTTTCGCAAAATCCACTACCATCTGACCTTCTGCATTCCTTTGTTTAACACCATACCTACCCATCACTTCCTCATCCCCTCTGTTCCCTTCATCAACATGCCAATTGAAATCTGCTCCAATCACCAGTCTCTCACCCTTGGGTACAGTCATCACCACTTTATCCAACTCACTCCAAAATTTTTCTTTCTCATCCATCGCACACCCAACTTGTGGAGCATATGCACTAACAACATTCATCATTACACCATCAATTTCCAGCTTCATAAACATCACTCTATCCGACACTCTTTTCACCTCCAAAACACTCTTAGCTTTACTAAATATATCATCTTAATTCAAGTCGATAGCTAATGAATTTGCATTTTTGTAAATCTGTCATATATATATATATATATATATATATATATATATATATATATATATATATATATGGTTTATTATCATAAATTCGAAAGTAAAAATAAATAATGTCTTTATTTTCGAATTTATACATCGAAAATGAACATTTTCGAATAATAGTAAACTCGAAAACAAGGGTGTATTGTCGAAAATGTCACTTGCGACATTTACGGCGATACACAGCACGCCCACCCTTCCCATAATCACCTACCTACCTAACCGAACACACAGTTACCCCCCCCCTGTGGGGGGCTGTGCCCCCCACACCCCCCTAACTTAATATTCCAACTCCGAGATCGCACTACAGTGAGGAAAGGGATGCATTTCCCTAACCGCACTGTACCGTGATCCCCTCCCATGACCGAAAGTTAGAATTGCGAATGCACAGTTCATTCGCAATGCAAACCTTCGCTCATGTCACCTGCCATAATATGAAGTATTCGAACATCTGATGTTCGAATACTTCATAACGTCTAAATGCTGCGTCGACATAATGATAGCAAACCATATATATATATATATATATATATATATATATACATATATATATATATATATATATATATATATATATATATATATATATATATATGTGTGTGTGTGTGTGTGTGTGTGTGTGTGAATTTGTATGAATGTGCTGTCTTGTAATTAGTACTATATGTAATCTATTACCGTGTATTTTCTTTTAAAATGCATATTGTTGTCTTTTTAACTGGAACTTTTCTCCTCAGGATTCTGCTCGAAACAGGTTTTTAACCCAGTCAAATTATAATTATTAAAAATGCAACTGAAGAAAGAAATGAAGGAAGGAAGACGTAGACATCTGTTCCTTATAGAATTATTTCAAATAGTAAAATGTAAGGTACAGGTACTCCACAACAATCGAAGCCAACCAGTAACAAAATTCAAGGTAGTCACAGATATAGCAGTATAAAATAAAAACTTTTATTCCATGGATAGTAAGCGCTTTCACGTCTACTCAGGATGCTTCTTCAGACTTTAATTGTACCTTACATTTTGCAATTTGACTTTTTCTGGGCTTCACAGGTACTTTACCCCAAGAGATTTCCTTTTTTTCTCACTTTGTATTTCAAATAGTGCTCGCAAGGTAAATTTCCTGACATCCATGTGTCAAACACATAACAATCTCTATATAATTAAAAATATTTATAATCACTATGTGCCGAACAGTGAGCCTGGCTGGGTACAAAGATGGATGTACATGGGTATGAGGCAAAACTTGTACAGATAAACCACTGAATTCGGTGAATATGGCATGCTCAAATGCATTATGGTGCATATGCTGCTCATATATGCCATATTTACATAATCAATAGGTTCATAGGTATGGACTAGGCTATTGGCCCAAGGGCCTAAGTAAGACTAGCCAACAAGGTTCCCTGGCTTATGCCACCCAAGAAAGTTATTTTCCTGTGCCCTTGTTGAGAAGAGCCACAGAAGTGATCCCGGGGTGTATATCCTATTTCTCATCCACTTATCAAGATTTTTCTTGAAGAGTGCTAATGAGGAACTTTGCTTGACATAGATGGGTAGCTTGTTCCAGAGTATGGGAAGTCTCTGGGACAGGAATCTATCTCTCCAGCATGTCCTGTTTATTGTGGTGACAAGGTTAGGTCCATAGAGCATGTAGCTTGGAGGGATTGGGATTTCTTTAGTTGTAGCATGTCCAACAGCTCTGGGTTTGATATAGCTTTATATGTTAGGCAGTGATCGCCTCGGAGTTAGCGATATGCTATGTAGTAAAGCTGGAGTTTTTTGAGACGGTCAGTGTAGGGCATCTGTTTGAGGCCAGTAATCCTCTTAGTGAGGTACTTCTGTGGCCTTTCCAACTGCTGCAGATGTCTTGTGAGGTACATTCCAAAAGGGGCATTGTACTCTATAATGGGTCTAATGAGTGTCAAGTAGAGGGGAACAATGACGTCTTTTTTCCTAGATGAGAACCCTTTTGTGATAAGGTGTGCCATGTAGAAGGATTTCCTGACTACTGTGGTAATGTGATTATCAAAGGAGAGACTACGGTCCACCTGGGTCCCCAGGTCTCTTATCACACATTCGGTGTTAAGTAGACTGCCGCCTATGTGGTAGATCATAGGTACAGAGTTTTTACCAAAGGGGATGACAATGCACTTTTTGGCATTGAGCTTGAGGCCATGGTTCTGACACCAGTCATCTGTCTCAGTGAGGCCCTTCTGTAGGATGTCCATATCATTTGGGGACTCAACTATGGCTCCTAGTTTGCAGTCATCTGTGAACTTCTTTAGCCAAAGGCCTTCTGTGTTAGCCTGTACTTCAGAGAAGTAGATATCAAACAGGAGAGGTACCAGGACTAAACCCTGTAGTACTCCACTTGTCACTGGTTTGAAGTCAGATTTAGAGTCTGCAACTTTTACAGCGTGGGTTCTGTCAGTTTGCCAATTGGCAACCCATCTTGTGATGTAGGGATTTATACCTAGTTTAGTGAGTTTAGCTATACTTCCAGAATGGGGGATGGTGTTGAAAGCCTTGGCGAGGTCAAGATAGGCTGTGTGAACCACCTTACCCTCATCTACAGCTTTGGTGACTGCCTCAAAGAAGTTGATCAGGTTCAGGAGTCATGATCTGCCTTTCACAAACTCAAACTGGGTGGGGTCCAGAGTTTGGAGATTACCAATGTATTTGTTTTTGAGTTCCATGATAATACGTTCCATGGCCTTACAGACCAGGCTCATCAGGCTAATAGGGTGATAGTTCCCAGGATCAGTGGTGGCTCCATCTTAGTGGAGTGGGATAACTGTTGCTGTGCGCTATTCAGTGGGCACAAAGCCTAATGTGAGACTATGATTAAACATGGTGCTTAGGTGGGAAGCCAGTTTGTTCTGAAGTTCACGTAAAACGCAGCCTGGGATGTTATCCGGTCCCATGGATGCTGTGTTTTTGGCTTTAGATAGTGCAGCTTTTACCTGCATAGTTGTGATTACAGGAACTCTGCATTCTTCCTGTATAGTTATGGGCCCTATAGGGGGTGAGAGGAGGGTAAAGTTAGCACTGAACCTATCTGCCAGGACGTTGGCAATATCAGTTGGTTTTGTAATTTTCATGCCGCTGTGCTGTAACTCAGAGCAGATCTGGGTGTTGCCATTGAGATTCTTCTGCCAGGACGTTGGCAATATCAGTTGGTTTTGTAATTTTCATGCCGTTGTGCTGTAACTCAGAGCAGATCTGGGTGTTGCCATTGAGATTCTTGACATAGCTATAAAATGCTTTGTGGTTGTCCCTAGAATCAGTGGCAATTTTGTTTTCATAGCTAGCTTTGGAGGCTCTTATAAGGGATCTCAGCTTCTTACAGAGGCTGACCAGGGAACTCCTCCACTCATGGGATTTTACTCTCTTTTGCAACAGTTTCTTCCTTCTATTGTACAGTTTGTTTATGGCAGGGGACCACCAGATTGGCTTCCTCTTTTTGGAGAATAGCATCTTGGTTCTGTTTGGGATAGCACGGTCCATGCACTCGTGTATGTGCTTATAGAGTGCATCTGTGCAGGATTCAGCAGTCATAACTGTATTGTCCATCTGCATGGGTGTCATAAAGTTCACCACTTCTGTCTTAAGAAACATGAAGTTGGCTTAGTAGAATTTTTTTCCATGATTTCCTTAATGGGGGGTGGGGGCGGATGTGCATATCTGAGGTGATTAGCTTATGGTCGGATCTGACCAACGAGGAGTTGACTTCAGGTGTGGAACACCGGTCACTCATGTTGGTAAGGACTAGGTCTAGGATATTATTGCCCCTGGTTGGGGTGTGGATAAGTTGATCCAGGGTATTGGAGTTTATGAATTCCAGAAAGCATGTCGCAAAGAAGTTGGTACATGAGTAGTTTTCCCAGTTAATGGTGGGGTAGTTGAAATTGCCCATTATTAGGGTGTTTGGTTGAACCCTAATATTTTCCAGTATATCAAGAAAAGAGGAGTGTGAATCCTGGGGCATGGTGGGGGGATCTGTAGCAAGCTACAATTTGGATTGCAGTTGTGCCCAGAGTTAGTTGCACTTGCATAACCTCGGATGCATAATGCTGAGAAACTAGCCTGGAGGTGTGGATATCCTTAATAAATATGGACACACCTCTGCCTTTGGTGTACGGGTCCAGGTTAGGTGGCCGAAAAGTGTGGTATAAGTTATAGCCTGGTAATGCAGGGGTGCTCTCTGGAGCCTTGAATCAGGTCTCAGTCACTGCACATATATCAATGTTCTCCATTTTAAGGAGTGCCTCGAGGGAGTGCATTTTGAGATTTAGACTTCTAGCATTGAGTAGCATCACCCTCAGTTTTTGCTTGCCTGTTCCTGTTACAGTGGTGAATTTGTCATTTGAACCTTGCCTAAAAAAGGCACTATAGGGGCGGCAAGAACCTTAGCCAGTATCCGGAATCCCAGGGGTGCTGCATTGGGTAGTTAACATGGCTGAGACGTCCAAATTAGCCCATAATGAGGCCTTTCCTCATTACGGCTAATATATCTCTGAATTTCAAAATACTGCATTGGTGAACCATGGCCTTTTTATCTTGGTCCACTGGGGATCTTAATAAATCCCTGGTATAGTTTTTCTTTCTAGGAACCATAAATCAGTGGTCCAGATAATCTTATAAAAGTTTACTTTTACCTGATACACAATTTTGATAGGATTGTTAAGAAAGCTTCATAGTTTTTATCTATGATGTCATCAATCATGACATATAATTTAAATTCATATAAAGTCCAGAAATTTTATTTTTTTTTTAGTTTATCTCATCACTTTTGAAATGAAAAATAAATGGTGGCTCCATGTTTAAAGTCAAGAGTGCATAATTTCTGATGGTGTACATAAAAAACAGACTCAGCAAAAGTGATGTTAATGGATCTTGTTAGGGCTTTGACTCTTTGTTTCAGTTAGTCAGCTACTGAATTGCACATAAATGGTCCATTCAGTCATATAATAATTAGTCAAACAATAAAAAGGTCTTATTTTTGTGTCTAAGTCCTGTAGTGTATTAGGGATACTTCATGTTCGGTAATTCATACAGTGGAGGTGCGGAAGCATCCTATAAAATCATAATCTATGTCACTGGTAATAAGTCTATATTCAGATAATTCTGTTGCTTCCAGCATTCAGTTTATTTTTCTCATACATGGAGATGTCTCTATCAGAGCTATAGAGTATGTATATAACAATGGGAAAAGGAAATGCTTGCATTCATTGTCTGTCTTTAAAATCAATGAACCAGCTTTCAGTCTCAGTGCAGATTTCTACTTCTTCAATGCAAAAAGAAAGCTTCAGGTTTGTTCATTTTGCTGTATTCTTAACAATTTGTTTTCAGTGGCAAATGCATACCTCTCAACTGTCCAGATATTCACAGAATGTCTAGAATTTTGTCTCATATTTTTGATCTGTTCCTCATAAAAGTTATAGTTTTCTGGAAAATCATTGCAAATTGAAGTCACTAAATAATAAAGAGAAACAGACTGGAATAATATTGATTCAACAACTAAAGAAATTATTCACAGAGTATATTCAGGAACAACAAATGCTTCAGATTGCAAAAAAACCTACCAGGGGACGGAATATACTAGATATTGTTTGTGTTCCCAAAGAAATGACTGTAACTTCAAGTCAAGTTTTACCACCATTGATGTGCAGTGATCATGGGGTTATAAAAGTTAATTTGTTGATAGATAATTCTGCCAAACTGAAATCTAAGCCAATGCACAGAAGGTTAATTACAGATTATAGGGAAGCAAAACAGTTACTATATAAAACTAACTGGAGTGAGATGTTCAGTGGAAAAACTGCGGATGGAATGTGGAAAGTTTTGAAGGAGAAATTGTTTGAGTGCAAAAAGTCAAAAAAATATTTAACATCAGGATCTAGGCACGCAACATCAAGGGGATATATTTCCATAAGAACTAGATACCTGATTAAGGTGAGAGACAAAAAATATAAGAAATGGAAGAGAGGTCAAACTACAACTTTGAAAACTGAAATAAATGAGCTAGACAAACAGAATAAGCATAGTGTTCGACAAGATCGAGAAAAATTTGAAGAAAATTTATATAAAGATATTGAGCATAATAGGAAACCTTTTTATAGATACATAAGATGTGGAAGGAATAAAGATACACAAATTGATAAACTGTGTGCAGATTCTAAAATTTATTCTCAGACACAACAGATTATAGATATATTTACAAAATCTTATGCAAAACAGTTTGGCTCCACAAAAGGGGTTATAAGTTGTCCTAGTGACATCCAGGTAACCCCAGATACTGGTATCAAATTAGATTATATTGAAAAAGAACTCTGCAAACTGGATCCAAACAAAGTGCAGGGAGGAGACGGAATAAGTAACAATGACCTGAGAACACTTAAGCAAGAACTTACACTGCCATTACATTTATTATTCACTAGGTCATATAAATATGGGGAGATTCCTCAAGACTGGAGACATGCACTTATTAAACCTGTCTTCAAGGTAAAGGGGAGTAGAACAAACCCAGAATCATAGAGACTCTTAAGTCTACTTTCATGTTGTGGAAAAATAATGGAGAAGGTAATACTGGATAAGTTATTGTCAGAACTGGATAGGTTGGGACTTGAAACCATATATCAGCATGCATATGTTGAAAATAGATCTATTACCACCTGTAACATGATGTTCTATAACAATATAATAACAGCTATGAATGAAACATTGTGCTGTGATTTATATAGATTTAACTTCAGCATTTGACAGGGTCATGCACAAAACACTGATCAATAAATTAGTACAACTAGGTATTGATGTACTATTGATAAAATGGATAGCTGCACGGCTTACAAATAGGGCATGGCAAGTATCACACACCAACTGGACAGGTGAAATCCTTGGTTACAGTCAAGGTGTCCCACAGGGCTCTGTACTAGGCCCTTACTTGTTTAGATTGCATCTTTCAGACCTTATTTTTTCATCTGAGGTGTTCTACAGTCTATATGCTGATGACCTGAAATTGGGTAAACTGATTACAAGTGTTATAGATAAGGCATGTCTGCAAAATATTTGACTAAATTGACCATTTGGGCACATGAGAATAATATGTTGATAAATACATCAAAAACTAAGCATATGAGATTTGGGAGACATAAACTGAAAGGTGAATACTTAATACAGCACACAGTGATTGAAACTGTAGACTCATTTAATGACCTGGGTATATGGGTAGATTCAGCTATGAGTTTTTCCTAATCACATCAACCAGTTGCTAATGATAGTTATAGAACTATAGGTTGTATAAAAAGATTTATAAAGTCTAGAAATCAAACATAATGAAGTCATTGTTTGTTCATTACATGAGACCCAAACTTGAGTATGGAATAACAATATGGAAACCCTATAGGAAAACAAGCATGAATAAACTGGAAAGACTACAGTGGAAATATACCAAGGGCATCCATTAATGTGAAAATCTAAGTTATTATGAAAGACTAAAATATCTGAACTTGTACAGTGTCTCTTACAGATATTTAAGAGGAAACCTTATTCAGGTATATAGGGTATTTAGGGACAGCTACCTCTGGGAATGTTTGGGGTTATCAAAAAGTACTAGAGAATCATCAGATAACCTATGTAGACAATTCTATAGGAATGAGAAGTGAACTAATTGGTTCTCTGACAGAGTAGCTGATGCTTGGAACAGACTGCCAAATTACATTAAAGCAAGTACTAGATTAGATATTTTTAAGAACAGCCTGGACATTTATTATGGGAACAAGTGTGTTGGCATATTGACAAGCTAGAAGGGCTTTAATGCCCGTGGTTGAAACATTTGTATGTATGCATGTATGTATGTATCTGAGGTTCAGACATGCATGATAATGTGAAATCTATTATTCTAATAACTTTCTAAGTTTAGACAGGCAATATTTAAAATACATCCCTATTTTTGGTTGTTTGTCTCCCCGCTGTTTTTGTCTTTGTTTAGATTTCCTGTGTTAAGAGGTTGAGAGGTTGAGAGATATGGGACAATACAATAGCACTGAGAAACATGTTCAAGTTGTCACTCCAAAAAAAAAAAGAAAAAAAGAAAGAAAGAAAAAAATTTCCACTGCGTGATAAGAAAATCTGTACTGATAATGGGGCCTACTACAAAACAAGCAAGCCCTCTGCCTCACACAGTTGTCCCACCCCAGTGATGCTAGTGAGCTCTTTACTGTAATATGATAATGAGTAATGCATGGAATCATGTCGATCTACCAAAGTTAATTTCAGTGAGCTTAAAAGCTGTGAAAATGTCTCCCTGGAAAACTTTCATTAAAACCTAAAGTATTTTTTGCAGAGGGGGTAAGGAGGAAAGCCCTCTCCATTCAGCCCATATGGGTAAGTACCCCCACATCCACCATGTTTGTATATACCTGATTCACAATCACACAACAGTGGGGAAAAGTTAAAATTCTACTAGCAATGAAAGTGGCGTTCAACAAATTTACTTTGACAGAACAACCCTCACTGAAAGAGTGACTAAATAACTGACAGCCTCCTTCTGCTCCACCTTCATGCCTAATGACTATAATTTCCTGTAAGAATCACAGTCAGGTAAACATTGGCAGGCAATGCATGCTGGTGAAAGGCAGCAATGTAAAATACAAATCTATATTCCAAAGTAGTTACCCCTAGTTACTTTGTAAGGCAGACTGTACCATAACTACCTTACATTGCTGTGTTGACAAGCAATAAAGCATTCCCTTCTACTCTGAGCACAGCAGCTCTTAGTATGCAGACTTGTGTGTTATTATTTACACTCTGGTGTGTACCATGAGTTTATGCACCTGCTTCAGTTTGATATTAGTACATGTCCCTAGTTCTTGTGTCCAACTGGCTCTGTCCTCTTAACTTGTTATAGAGATTCCATGTCTATTGAAGTCTATAAATGCTCATCTTGTAGTACATCTCAGGTTTTCTTTAAGATGTGTTTTAACAGACAGTTGTTTAGCTAGTTGTTCTATTATTACATGTGAGCTTGCATATGTGCTTATGTGCAAAGAGTTTTGCCACTAGCTGCTCAACATGCTTGCATTACTTAAAGACTATTGTGTTGCATATGAGCTGCCTATGAGATCCTTGAGAAAGAAGTCATGTGATGCCTGCATCTCTGTGATTAGTGTACTCCTTGTTCTTAAGTATTAGGTTCATAGGTTCATAGGTTCATACTAGGCTATCTGCCCAAGGGCATTTATAAGCCTAGCCCATAGTTATGTGGCTTTCGCCACCCCTTTAGTTTGAATAAAAACTATGCCTATCATTTTGCTGTGCCTCTGTCAAGCAGTGACACTGAAGTAATCCCTGGGGTATATCTGCAATCTCCCATCCATTGGTCAAGATTCCTCTTGAACAAGGCCAGAGAGGTGCTCTGCCTCACATGTACCGGGATTTTGTTCCACAGCATAGGGAGTCTCTGGGTGATGAATCTGTCCCTCCAGCACGTTCTATTTATAACCGTGTCAAGGTTTAAGTCTCCGCCCTTGTGGTTCTGAGGGATCTAGATTTTTGAGGTGAAGCATATTCATCAAATCTGGGTTTGACATGGCCTTATATGTCAGGCACAGGTCACCTCTGAGCAAGCGGTATGAGACTGAATAGAGCTGGAGTTCTTTCAGTCGGGCAGCATAAGACATATTTTGAGACCCTTTATCCTTTTGATGAGGAACTTTTGGGGCCTTTCAAGCTGCAGCAGGTGTCTGGTCAGATACATTCGAACGGGCATTGTACTCAATCATAGGTCTAATGAGTGATGAGTACAGGGGACGATGACCTCCCTTGATCTAGATGTGAATCCCTTCATGATCAGGTGGGCGATATAGAAGGTTTTCCTAACTACTTTAGCAACATGAGTGTCAAACAAAAGGCTACTGTCAACCTGGGTCCCCAGATCCCTGATGACTTTTTCTGTGCTCAGTGGATTGCCACCTATATGGTAGCTAGGGGTAACCTTGTTTTTCCCGAAGGGTATGACTATGCATTTTTGGCGTTTAACTTCAGGCCATGGCTCTGGCACCAGTTATCCATTTCTGTGAGGCCCTTCTGGAGGATATCTGTGTCAGATGTGTTTTCGACTATGGCCCAGTTTGCAGTCATCTGCAAACTTTGTCAGCCATAACCCTCCTGTGTTTGCTTGTACTTCAGAAAAGTAGATGCCGAACAAGAGTGGACCCAGGACTGAGCCCTGTGGGACACCACTTGTGACAGGCTTTGAGTCTGACATGGCTCCAGCAACTCTGACCCTGTGGGTTCTGTCACTTAGCCAGTTTGCAACCCATCTTGTGATGTATGGGTTTACATTCAAGCTGATGAGTTTTTCGATGATACCTGAGTGGGGTATTGTGTCAAGGCCTTTGCCAGGTCGAGGTAGGCTGTATGGACTGCCTTTCCTCATCAATGGCCTTGGTGACTGTCTCGAAAAAGTCAACCAAGTTTAAGAGGCAGGATCTGCCTTTGACAAAGCCAAACTGGGTTGGATCCAAAGTCTGCAAGTTCCCTATGTCTTTATTTATGAGTTCCATTATGATCCTCTCCATGGCTTTGCAGATAAGGCTTGTCAAGCTAATGGGGCGGTAATTTCCAGGGTCTGTGGAGGCACCGCCCTTATGAAGTGGGACCACAGTCGCCGTCGCCACTCCTTGGAGTGCGTATCCTGAGGTGAGGCTAAGATTAAACAGCTGTCCTAACTGTGGGTTTAATTCCTCGTTGAGTTCGTGAAGCACACAGCCGGGGACACCATCCGGTCCCATGGATGCTGTGTTTTGCCTTAGTGAGGGCAGTTCTCACCTGGGCGTTGGAGATGTTTGGGGGCTACAATCCTCTGGAATAGTTATCTCTCCTTTTGGGGGAGGGAGTTTGCACTGAACCTTTCAGCCAGTATGTTGGCAATGTGTGTAGGTTCAGTAATTTTCACATCATTTTGAACTAATTCTGAGCATATCTGGGAGTTTCCTCCTAGGTTTCTAACATAGCTAAAGAAGGCCTTATGATTCTCTTTAGAGTCCTTGGCGATTTTTCTCTCAAAATTTGCCTTGGATGATTTTATGAGAGCTCTTAGTTTTTACTTATAATGATCAAAGGTGTCTTACCTTTCAAGGATTTTGCTCTATCTTGTAGTAGCTTCCTCCTTTTGTTGTAGAGCTTGTTTATGGCTGGGGTCCACCAGACTGGACGCTTGCCTTTGGTACAGAGAGTCTTAGTTTTGTTTGGGATTGCCTGATCCATGCAGTCTTGTAGGTGCTGGTAGAAGGCATTTGTAAGTGATTCAGCGGTTTGAGTAATGTTTACCACTGGCTCAGGGGCCTTAAAGGAGACCACACTAGTTTTTAGAAGTGTGAAATCGGCTTTTGAGAAGTTTTTCACTGTGGTCTTTTTTGTTTCAGGTGGGGGCGGGATGAGGACCTCCAGCGAGATTAGTTTATGATCTGATCTCACCAGTGAGGGGTATACTTCCGGTGTTGAACATTTTGATCCCATGTTCGTGATGATGAGATCAAGTATGTTTTCTCCTCTTGTGGGGATGGTGACTAGTTGTTCCATGGCATTTGAGTTTATGAACTCCAGGAATCTGGAATCTAAAGTGCTAAACTCTGTGGAAGAAGAAAACATATTGGCTATCCCACTGTATTCCATAATACCAGAATACAAGAGTGCCCACCCCCTTTCAATCTACCTTGCTCTTTTAAAAATAGTGGCCCTCCATTTAGACACCTAAAACTTAAGTTACCCACTTTCATACCTAACTGCTTAGTGTACACTGCAGTATTTAGGATAAACCATTTTTTCATCTTACCTTTAAATATCTATTGTAAGACCACCAGTTATTGGAGAGCCCACATTCTGCCTCTCAGTAGTCATCTTAGAATTAGTGCTTCTGTTTTTTCCTGGTGAGAGAAGGGGTACAGGGACATTATTTCCCGGAGACTGCTGCTCACTAGAAACCCTAATAACTGCTTTATAGGTGACAGCTTGGAATCTGTCCTTACATTCTGGTCCTGGTGAGAGAAGTAGCAGAGTGCATTGATTCCTGACTGTTTCTGGTTGGAGAGTGAGTGTCTGTGCTTAACGTTTCTGATTAGTCTGGTTGCTATTCAAGGCATTTTACCAGGAAAAGGCTACAAGCCTACAGACCCTTGCATCATCTGGAACAAGACTGTGGATCACTAAGCAGGCTGTGGCCTGCTTCTCATCTTGGGACTGGTGCTAAAAGTTTGCTTCTGGTGAGAGAAGAAGCAAAGGAGTATTGTATCCCAACAGAGTGAAGTTGTGGTGAGACCAGTATTAGTAGTAGCCAGGCAGTAGCCATTCATGCAACTCCCCTCTTTTCATCATTCTGGACAAGCTAATTTTTTGTTGTCAGTAAATACTGCTTGATTTGTTTCTAACTTCAGAATATCCACCTAAAAACTTCATCCTTAAATTTTCAGGGTCTACGTCTTAGTTTCTCCTCAAGTGTTTGGCAGTGCTCTGTATACTCAAATACCTTGAGTGACATTTTTCCTATAACAGCACAATGGAAATTTCTCCAATACCTAGTTACACGCAGGACAACTAGTTTGCAGTGACGAGCACTGTCCCCATAGTTGCAAACCGAATACACCTGACAGTGATTTATATTCTTACTCCAACTGTCTAATCAATAAAAAAGGGTCTGTTGCCATGGATATGAACTTTCCTACTGTTTCCATTACCAGCTTGGTGGATATGGACATCCTGAGGCAATGTAGAAATTGCCTCATGTTTACTGACAACCAGTTAATTCTCAAACAAACTGATATGATATGTGAAAGAAGGATTTACACAATGTCACCGGAGGCAAACCTCTCACATAAAAGTACTCCTAATGTCAAAAATGTTGTCGGTAGTACACACTCTGCAGCCATCACACACAATTCAAAGCAGACATATCAACCCACATATGTTGAGGCACTTAAATGTAACTTTCATAAACCACAAAGACCTCTTAGATGAAGTACACATAACAAATACCCTTAGCAGCCCCAAATGCACTCTTTCAAGACAATACCCACATCAACACCTACAGCTACATCTCATGTAGCCTCTACCTCTAAGCCCATAAGGCATGCCACTGCATAATCCAACATTCTAACCATTGGAGACTCCATCGTGAGGCACATTGATGTTCCTCTCACCAAGCTGAGTTAGGAGAAAGTCACAGTCAGCTGCTTATCAGGGGCCAGAATCTGCCACATCATTGCAGGCATTCAGGTCATTAAACCACAATTACCAATATGACTCAGTCATAGCCCATGTGGGAGTAAATGACCTGAGATGTACCTCCCTAGACTATATGAAGAGAGACATCATGGAGCTCTTGGAATATGTGTCTCAGGCTGGTATGAGCCTAGCATTGAGCAGCATTTTAAGGATGATGCCACAATAAGAACAAAAGATGATTGACTTTAATAATTGGCTTAGTTTCTAGTGTCATTCTAAGGGGGTGCAATATTTGTCAGCATGGAAGGAGATGGTCAACAGACCATGCTGCTTTGCCAGGGATAGTCTGCACCTCTCCCCTCTAGGCTTTCAAATATTAGCTAAAACATTCTTCCCCCAGAGTGCCTTTTTTAGGCAATGCCCAACTATAAGTATTTCCGACATAAAAAAATCAAAACCAAGAAAATCTAAAGGCATTACTGCTCAATGCTAGGAGTCTAAACAAACAACTCCACTTCCTAGAAGCTCTCTTTACCCTACAGAATGTTGACATCTGTGTGGTCACTGAGACATGGTTTAAAGCTGCTGAGAGCACATCAACAGTGCAAGGTTATAATGCCTTCCACACATTTAGACCAGCTACTTTACAGGCAGGGACTAAAGGTAGAGGTGTCTTTATTTACATCAAAGATAAATATACTTCAAGGCTTGTCAACCAGGACAATGCACTGGAGCTGCTCCATGTTCAAATTACCATAGGCAAAATCCAATACCATGTCCATGCAAGCTATAGGTCCCCCTCTATGACCCAGAAAACACATACCATGTATTTAAACTTATTTGAAACACTAACCATCCAACCCAATACCATATTCATGTGTGACTTTAATTACAAAAGAAACTCACAAGCCAGCACAGCATAGTCAGCAGTCTAGTTTTTTTATTCCAAAAAACACAGACATACCGGTTTCGGATAACAAGCCTTCTTCAGTGCATAATGCTAATATAGGCCCTTCCACAGTTTATATAATCCATAGTGTCTTCCTATTGGTAAATCACAAATGTTCATTTAAACCTGGTGCAAAACGTGCACCTAACAAAATAATAACATTTCTTCTCTTTTTGATTGAGAATATTATGCCAACCTGACTTAACCCTATCCTTGGACATTATCCTATCTATAATAGTAAACCTAAATTGGGCAGAAGAGTGTTGTTATGTATGTTTATACAGAGCATTGGATTGTTGAGTACACCTAACATCACTTAAATATTCAGAAATATGCAGCCTCAAAGGTTCTTAATGCACATGAGATAGATTTGTTAAATACAGGACTTGGTTTTGTACCTAGTTATTTGGTCTCAGAGGATGTGTTTTGCACAGAATGTGATTGATTTTTGTAGACTACTCAATCTTAAGTTATTTTTTCATTTTTTGAATATAGCAGCTGTCCGTGTACCATTCCATTACTAGTATGTTTTGGGACTCTGACTTAAATTACCCCACTATTAACTGGGAATTCTATATGACACCAAACGTACATGCACAGAGATTCCTGGATTTTGTAAACACAAACTTCCTGGACCAGATAATCAATACACCAACCAGGGGTATAACCATACCGGATGTGGTCCTCACTAATATGGGAGAGTGCTGCACATCCAGTACTGTAATGCTTTCTGTGGTAAGTTCAGACCACAAAATGGTCTC
This sequence comes from Protopterus annectens, assembly GCF_019279795.1. Taxonomy (NCBI): domain Eukaryota; kingdom Metazoa; phylum Chordata; order Ceratodontiformes; family Protopteridae; genus Protopterus; species Protopterus annectens. Next base: position 579,271,958 of record NC_056734.1, on the reverse strand, counting down.
CTTTGAAGTAAAAATAAAACCTGGACCCCTGGCTAAACCTGGAATATTCAGGAACTACTCTAAGGCTAACCTTCTATTAAGTGAGAACCTGGAAACATTTCAAGCCCCCATAAACCCTGAGAACACTGCTGCCTATGCAGAACTGTTGTCATAAACCCTATACAAGCATGTTAATAGCTGCATAGAGGCAGCTGTATCCACCAGGAAAATGTACAGAACTAACTCAAAAACAAGCCACCCTGATGGAATCACAAAATCAGTAGGCTGTATAACAGGATGAAGAAAATCATTAGGGGTGCAGCACCTAACAGGATAAAAGCACTCTCATCAAACTAAACAAACATCTCATCTACCAAAGTCAAATTTGAGGTACGTTTGGCCTCCCAGGCCAAGGACAACCACAAAACATTCTTTAGCTATGTCCGCAACCTCAAAGGCAATACACAATTGTGTGCAGAGCTTATTGTAAATGGAGCCACCTATACTGAGCCAGAAGACATAGCAAACCTCCTGGCTGATAAATTCAGTTCCAACTTTACTCCTCTCTCCCCCTCAACCTTCCCTCAGAAAATATCATCAAATATAACTCCCACTACTATCACTAGGGAACAGGTCCTTAATGCTCTAAGACCAAGAACACTGCATCAATGGGCCCAGACAGTATCCCAGGATGCCTTCTAAATAGCATGAAACATGACCTATCAGGGCCTCTGGAATTACTATTTACCTGTAGCCTCCAAACAGTTTTTGTGCCTCTTGAACGGAGAATGGCAACAGTCATCATTCTGCACAAATGTGGGCCATCTACAAACCCTGGAAACTGCAGACCCATAAGTCAAACTAAGCCATGGAAAGAATTATCATGGAGATGATCAAAAGAGATATAGTAGACCTCCAGACACTGGGCCCAACCCAGTATGGTTTCGTCAAGAGAAGATCATGCCTACTCAACTTAGTGGACTTCTTTGAAAAGGTCACCAAAGCAAAGGATGAGGGCAAAATTGTTCACACTGCCTACTTTGACCTGGCCAAGGCATTTGACACAATGCCCCACTCGGTCATTGTTGGCAAAAAAAGATACATGCTGCTTTACTGGAGGATTTCTGACTGTCACTCATGAATGAAAAATGGCAGTATGAATACAGAAAATTGGTACAGGGAGGCTACAAGTCTGTTAACAAAGGCATAAGGTTACAGTGAAATGTTTACTGCTTTCAGTACCACTATGACTTTGTTAATTATGCTGTACAGATTACTACAGCACAACTTGAATTGGATATTGTGCTAGCATATATGCTTTTGGACTCAGATTTTTGATTTTGCTGTGATGAAAGAAGGCATGCTTTCATTACAGTACAGTTTGGCTTTTGTGTGGATCAAAAGTTTATGTATATGACTTTGGCATGTTGTTTTAGGTAAATGATTGATGCAGCAGCAAGGATCCAGACAGACAAAATGACAATCTTAGCCATGAGCAGAACTGCATCCTCATGGCAAAAGGCTTTTTGGAAAAGGGGCCCAAGCAAGCTGAGATGATCATGGCCTGGAACCAATTAGTTATGAATATTAATGCTTTTTGCAAAAGGAACCTCACATTAACACAGTGCAAGATGTCTAGTGATATGATAGGATATACCAGAGCAAAGCCGGGGTAGAATGCAGTTTCCCTTCATTCAGATACTACAAATATTATATAGTAATCCATACACTACGCTATACATCAATAGGACTTATTCTAACAGAATACAGATTAAAAATGGTACTCGTCAGGGTTGTCCCATGTCCCCCTTATTGTTTAACCTATATCTAGAACCCCTATTTTTATATATCAAGCAAAATTTGTATCATAATGCACCAATAATTTATAGGAATAAAATATTAATGTCAGCATTCGCCGATGATCTTATTATTTATTGTACAACCCCAATTTCAGACAGTGAAAAGATATTAAAGCTCATAAACGAATTTTCAGTAGTTTCTAATTATAAAATTAACTTACAGAAAACGAATATCTTCCCATTAAGAACCCCAAAACCTTTTTCACTAATGGCCCTGATGGGGAAGTTAACATGTAAAGAAAATATTAAATATTTGGGTATCAACTTCTCTCGGATAATAAGGACTTTTATAACAATAATGTTAAGCAGTATGGGAACACATAATAGCTGATTGTGACAGATGGAAGAATTTAAAACTACCGGTATTAGCAAAAGTATCAATAGTGAAAATGAATATACTACCACGAATGTTATACATATTTAGGTCTGCCCAATTATCAATTTCAAAAACAGTTTTTAAACAAATGCATAAAGATCTAGCTAAATTTATCTGGAACCCAAAAGAACTAGAATATCTTATGAGAAATTAATGACCCTAAAACAAGAGGGGGACTTGAGCTACCAAACTTTGAAGCATATTATTTGATTGTAAACGCTAATAAAATTTTAAGAATTGCTAATTATGATGTAACAAATACAAAATGGATACCAACTTGGGTGGTCTTGAATCATAAGCATATTTTGGATAGGAAAATAAATCCTAAAGCATTGCCCTTTATGGACAAAATTAGTCTGATAAAATATGGGGTCATGGACCACATAATAACCTGTGTCTCATCTTTGCAAACTTTATTTCAGTCCATAGATTTATTGCAATATATGATGGTTCTTCAACCTTTCCACAGGAATCCTAATTTTAAACTAAATAATCAGCTGATCGATCTCAGCAAATTTCCATTAATATTTAATATAACTCTATTTGATGTTTTTAATAAACTTGACTTATCGGCTTTACAAATTAGACAGGAAATGAATCTACCTAGAAGTTACATTGTTATAATGAGACAAGTTAAAGAACTTGCCTTGAGCTACTTTAGGAACTTTAAACCTGCAGCGGTTGTGGATAAGTGCTCTGAATTGTGGCAAGCTATCCAACAAGACACTAAATTTATAGCAACTGCATATAAATTAATTAAGGATTTGAAATTTCAGGACAAAATTTTGCTTTCAGAGTATTGGGTAAAAAAGTAACAGTAACAGACAATCAGATATTAAAAGCAATTGATATAACTAGGAAATCAGTTTCTTTTCAAAACTGATGTACAATGATGATTTGGAACAATGCATATTACACACATCTTAGATTACATAAATTTAACCTAGGAATTCTCCAATTTGTCCATACTGTGCAGATCAAACAGCGGATCTTCTTCATATGTTCTGGAGTTGTAAATGCATATATAAACTTTGGAACTCTCTTAAAGTACAACTGCAAAAGATGGGTTATCAAAGTTCTACACTGTCATGGGAATTTATGATTCTACACATTCCTCCAAGAGAGCTTTCCAGATCGCAAACTATTATTTGTATGAATATTTTTTGCTGATGAAACTCTATATAGCCACAAATTGGCTAGAACCACATAAGACATCATGGAATAATTTTAAGCTTGTGGCTATAAAGCATATACTAGCACATAAATTACTTCTGAAACAAACTAACAAAAATATTAATAACCCGAAAATATGGGAAAAGGTCTTCAATATTATATTAGCATGATACTGATTTTAGGAATATATTAAATATAGGAAGCATTTCATGTAGATATTGTATAAATGGTTTGTAGTAGTTATAGTGTATTATGTGTGTGATGTTTATTGTATTTTTGTAATGTTTTTGGAAAATATATTTCAATAAAAATTTATTATGGAAAAAAAAAAGAATGCAGTTTCCCATAGCAATACTGGGGCTCAGACAGTTATTCCTTTAACACCTGATGAGGAATACCTCCTCACCATTTGGGGGTCATTATGAAACAAGCAGTAATGGCACTGGCATAGTCAGAAGATGTGGCTGTTACCCACATCTGCAGCATCAATGGACATCTGCTCAAGAAGGTTGGTTTTAGCACTGTAACACATCTACATTGACAAATGAATGCTAGAATGGAATGATAACATGTAACACGTGACAATTATTATTAACAGGTTAAACCTTCACTTTTGCACATAATGACATTGTACAGATTGTGCATGGTAGGTGTCCTCAATACCTCATTACACAGCATACAGTAGTGCAATCCAGTATCTGAGCAGTAATGCATTCAATTAATTCTTTTCAGGGCCAATCGCAGAAATAAACAGTTCCACTATAGCAATACATTTAGAGGATGTCAGTTGTAGAATGGCTTATGATGATGATGATGATGATGATGATGATGATGATTACACTATTGAAAGTGGCAGTTACCAAGTTTAATGGCAAGTCCTCACAACTCACAACATGTTAGCAACTCTGCAGGAAGTGACACCGGTTGACAAAGGTAAGCACATGGTGACATTATACTACAAGTTGTACAGGGAAAAACCCCATGCACCTCTACACTAATATCTCCAAACCCACGGAAACTCCTTCTGGATGATGGCAGAGATTCAGAGGTAACAGTGTCCCCAGTGACACCTTTACAAAGGGATGCAAGGCAGAGGCATATGTCACAGGGACCTCAGGAAACAAGTAAAGCATTGGCTTTCCAGCAGCAAATATGCTGTGACATTGTTAAGGATCACTGCACCATCACAAAGAGTCAGCTAAAAATGGTCAGCATCCCCCCAGGTGTACAAGAGGATTTCCAGCACTACATGTAAATTGCTGAGTGCAGTGGTAATGTGATGATGAGACTGATCTGGAGTATGGTGGCAAGCCAAGTATCCATGTCTTAACATCATTCCTACTCTAGTGAGAATCTACTGGGCTCAAACAGGAGTCAATTTTGGAAGGGAAAGAGGATGGGATAATGTCTGGGCATATGGGGCATAGCACTACAAGTACTTTGCAAGATGGTAGTGTAAATAGTAAGGGGGAACAAGCACAAAAGAATTCATGCAAGCCATGTCATTATTCATCTGCATGTAGCAGAACCTCTCATTCAAGGCCCCAGTCCCACAGCACTGCCAGATTACTATCTGCAGGATCACCTGAATCAAGTAGGTCACAACATTGCAGCAAGTCACCATCCCGCTCACATGATATCCCCTCCTCAAGATCACATGCACCCTCTCCTAGCTTATCTTTAGGAGATTTAGTGTATGACATGTTTGACCTTGACCTAATGTGATTCAGGCTAAACATTACAGCTACTTGCAGTCGGACATTCACACAAAGATGGTAGTGTTTAACATAAAATGCAATGAATGAGTAAGAAAAAAATATTGCGGAATGTGTGAATACAGAATGTAACCCAGTATTAAGACACCTTGCATTTGAATTTAATTTCAGTAATGGTAATGCTTACAACTAAATGAAATTTAGTCCTTAATAAATAAGCACCTATCCAGGCATCGCTAAGGGTCAGCTCCCATTTTTTTCCCTGTCTACCTGATGAATCTGGACATTTTGGGGCAATGCAGCAATTGCCTCATGTACATCTCCTCCTACCACCGAACACTACAGCCTGTGAGAGATGCACCTATATAGCCAAACTAGAAGCAAAGCTCTCTTCATCCAAGACTTGACTAGACAGTCAAGAGAAGTTAAACACTTGCACCACACCACACTCATCACATAGTCCCTCAAAACCTACACCACCAAAACACACACATAGCAACACAAAACACATACCTACATTTGCGGAGGCTCACAATAAAAATCTGCTCAAACAACAGAGACCTCCAAAGCAGAAATGCATGCAACCTCCACCACCCAACACAACCCAAATGACACATAGCCCACAAACTCAGTGTGCCACTCAACCACAGCCCATAAGGCATAACAACGTACCCAACACTCTAGTCATAGGTGACTCTATAGTCAGGCACACTGATGTTCAATTCACCAGGCTAAACAAAGATAAAGTTACTGTCAGCTGCCTGTCAGGTGCCAGTATCTGCCATATACTGCACACTCCACAACAAGTACTCTGTCATTGTCCATGTTGGTGTGAATGACCTGAGACGTACCTCCCTGGACTACATGAAAAGAGACATGGGGGAGCTCTCTGATCTTGTAGCCCAGGCAGGTATGACACTAGCCCTGAGTAACATCCTGCCATCACCCAGAATGATACCACAGTACAAGGACAAAATGATTGACTTCAACAATTGGCTAAGCTTCTGGTGTCATTTTAAGGGGATCCAGGATCTGTCTGCCTGTGATGACATGATCGACAGACAATGATGCTTTGCCAGAGATGGCCTGCACCTGTCACCCTTGGGATTCCGGATACTGGCTAAAGTTCTTGAAACCCCTATAGTGTCTTTTTTAGGCAAGGTTCAAATGACAAATTCATGACCGTAACAGGTACAAGCAAGCAAAATCTGAGGGTAATGCTACTCACTGCTAGAAGTCTAAACCTCAAAATGCATTCACTCAAGGCACTCCTTAAAATGGAGAACATCGACATCTGTGCAGTGACAGAGACCTGGTTCAAAGCTCCAGAGAGCACCCCTGCATTACCAGGCTATAATTCATACCACACCTTTCGGCCACCTAACCTGGACTGAAACACAAAAGGTGGAGGTGTGTCCATATTCATTAAAGATATCCACACCTCCAGGCTAGTTGCTCAGCATAATGCATCCAAAATTATCTAAGTGCAACTAACTCTGGGCAAGACCGCAATCCAAATTGTAACTTACTACAGATCCCACACCATGCCTCAGAATTCCCACTCCTCATTTCTTGATACACTGGAAAATATTAGGGTACAACCCAACACCCTAATAATGGGTGATTTCAACTACCCCACCATTAACTGGGAAAAGTACTCATGTACCAACTCTTTTGCTTAACATTTGCTGGAATTCATAAATTCCAACACCTTGGATCAACTTATCCACACTCCCACCAGGGGCAGAAATATTCTAGACCTGGTCATTACCAACATGGGTGACCGGTGTTCCACACCTGAGGTCAATTCCTCATTGGTCAGATCCAACCACAAGCTAATCAGTCTATACATCCACATCCGGCCCCCACCCCTCATTAGAGAAACCACTGTAACAAATTTCTCCAAAGCCAACTTCATGCTTCTTAAGACAGAAGTGGCAAACTTCACAACACCCATGCAGACAGACAACAGAGGTACAACTGCTGAATCCTACACAAATGCACTTTATAAGCACTTACATGAGTGCATGGATCATGCTATCTCAAACAGAACCAAGATGCTATCCTCCAAAAAAAGGAAGCCAATCTGGTGGTCTCCTGCCATAAACAAACTCTACAACAGATGAAAGAAACTGTTGCAAAAGACAGTAAAATCCCATGACTGGAAGAACTCCCTGGTCAGAAGCTGAGATCCCTCATAAAATCCTCCAAAGCTAGTTATGAAAACAAAATCGCCACAGATTCTAAAGACAACTACAAAGCATTCTATAGCTAATGTCAAGAATCTCAATGGCAACACTCAGATCTGCTCTGAGTGACAGCACAATCGCACTAAATATACAGAACCAACTGATATTGCCAACATCTTGGCAGATAGGTTCAGTGCTAACTTTAACCCCTCACACCCTAAAGGGCCCATCTCTATACTGGAAGAATGCAAAGTTCCTGTAATCACAGCTGCACAGGTAAAAACCACACTCTCCACGGCCAAGAACATATCATCCATGGGACCTGACAGCATCCCAGGCTGCGTTCTACACGAACTACAGAATGAACTGGCACCCCGCCTAAGCACCATGTTTAATCTTAGCCTCACCTCAGGCTTTGTGCCCACTGAATGGTGCACAGCAACGGTTTTCCCACTCCACAAAGGGGGAGCCACCACGGACCCCAGGAACTACCACCCAATTAGCCTAATGAGCCTGGTCTGCAAGGCCATGGAATGTATCATCATGGAACCTATAAACAAAGACATTGGTAATCTCCAAACTCTGGACACCATCCAGTTCGATTCCTGATTGACTTCTTTGAAGCAGTCACCAAAGCCATAGAAGAGGGTAAGGTGGTTCACACAGCCTATCTAGATCTCTCCAAGGCTTTTGACACCATCCCCCACTCTGGAATTATAGATAAACTCACTAAACAAGGTATAAATCCCTATGTCACAAGATGGGTTGCCAACTGGCTCACTGACAGAACCCACACTGTGAAAGTAGCAGACTCCAAATCCAACTTCAGACCAGTGACAAGTGGAGTACCACAGGGTTCAGTCCTGGGTCCTCTCCTGTTTGGTGTCTACTTTTCTGAAGTGCAGGCTAACACAGAAGGTCTTTGGCTAACAAAGTTCACAGATGACTGCAAACTAGGAGCCATAATTGAAACTCCTAACGTTGTGGACATCCTACAAAAGGGGCTCACTGAGACAGATGGCTGGTGTCAAAGCCATGGCCTCAAGCTCAATGCCAAAAAGTGCATTGTCATCCCCTTTGGTAAAAACTCTACCCATGAGCTACCACATAGGTGGTAGTCTACTTAACACCAAAAGTGTGATAAGAGATCTTGGGACACAGGTGGACAGTAGTCTCTCCTTTGATAATCACATTGCCACAGTAGTCAGGAAATCCTTCTACGTGGCACACCTCATCACAAAAGGTTTCTCATCCAGGAAAAAAAAGGTCATTGTTCCCCTTTACTCGTCACTCATTAGACCCATTAGAGAGTACAAGGCCCCTTTTGGTACGTACCTCACAAGACATCTACAACAACTGGAAAGGCCACAGAAATACGTCATAAAGAGGATTACTGGCCTCAAACAGATGCCCTATGCAGACCATCTCAAAAAACTTCAGCTTTACTCCATCACATATCACCTACTTAGAGGCGATCTCTGCATAACATACAAAGCTATATCAAACCCAGAGCTGTTGGACATGCTCCACTTAAAGAAATTCCAGTCCCTCCAAGCTACACGCTTTAGGGACCTAAACCTTGTCACAACAATAAACAGAACATGCTGGAGGGATAGATTCCTGTCCCAGAGACTTCCCATACTCAGGAACAAACTACCTATCTATATCAAACAAAGCTCCTCATTAGCACTCTTCAAGAAAAATCTTGATGATTGGATGGGAAATAGAAAATTCACCCTGGGGATCACCTCTGTGGCTCTGCTTGACAGTGGCACAGGAGAATAATTTTCTTGGATGGTGAAAGCCAGGGTACCTTTTTGGCTAGGCTTGTATAGGCCCCAGGGCCGAAAGCCTAGTACCTACCTATGAACCTATGAACCTATAGCTATAGATCGTAACATTCAAATTACACAGGTTTACATCAATGGCTTATTCGTTATCAATAGTTTCAGTTCAGCATTATTACAGCTGACAATTACCCAGAACATATTATATACAATTAAGAGAAACACTACTTAAACAGAAAAAAAAAAGATTACATGAGTATTCTGCCATGTAAACTAGCACTGTTGCCACGTCATCCCTAGCACTGCACAAATGATAATTTATGTCTCTGAGGACACAGCTTGATGCGTATGAGAAAATGAAATAACCTGATGTGCAGTACCTTAAGAAAGAACAGTAAATCATTTCTAATATTTATTAATAAAAACTGATAAACACTGAATAATAAAACAGAATGTGATACATTTTACAAGTGTGAAATGCAAGGCAAATTTAAAACACTCAAATACTGAAATAATAGTTTTTACAATTTCAGGAGAGTCACCTATTTGCATACTTAAATGCAGTTACTAAGCAACATTTCTTGTGCAAAGCAGTTAAAAATGTCCTTATTCCTTATATGATGCCTTATGACATCACTGACCTAGTGTCAGTGAGCAGTTAGGCACGACTTTTATAAACAGTAATATGAGTACTTGTTTTGATGTAACAAATATATATTTAAAGATAAGAGGGGAATATCTGATTAACAGTGACAGTACACATGCACCATGTAGCATAGCCTACATACATCACTGCGTGCATCAATTATACTTACTATACGTGTTTTTTAGAAGAAAAAAAACATTAATCTGAATGCCATGGTCAAAGGTTCTGGGCTAGATGCCACCCTTTTACCTGCACAACCATATGTGATGCACGAGCCTGTTGCATGGGATCCCTTACTAGTGCTGCCAGCTAGTCAACATTAATCATAGTAGGTCTGGAACTGGGAGACACAGTGACAACATGGGTCACTTCAACATCAGAATGACACACAGTCATGTTATGCAAAATGCAGCATGGAGTAAATATTGTGCATGTAGTATCTGAGTCATACTGAAGGGCATCACCAGACTCATCTGGGCATCTAAATCTACTTTTCAAAATGCCAAATACCCTCTCTATGACAATATGGGTCTGTGATAGAGTTGTATTGAAATTATCTTGCACAGCTCCACTTAGATTTCTCACTGGTGCCTTGAGCCATGGCTCCAGTGAATATCCATCATCACCTAATGGTAAAAAGAGAGAGAGAGAAGGGGGAAGAGACAAAACATAGAGAAGGTGGTTTAGTATTAAGTGTTGCATGTTATCAAGAATAACTACTTAAATGATAGAAAGAAAAATTACACTTTCCAAAAAGATGACCACTGGGCATCTCACCATGCAGGAAGAGGTGGTTGAGTGAGCTAGTGAGCCAAATAGACTCTACTACCTCCACTATTCAATTTAAAAAACTCCTGAAAACCCACATGTCAAACAATTGGCTTTGCTCATGCTACTCCCCAGGTTAATCCTTACCATACTTTGTTCAATAATACTACTAAGGTCCCCTGATTCCTAACCAGCTGTTATTACTTTAACACAATTACTGCAAGTATTCATAATTCAGGCAAACACTCAGGAAAAAATATATATATGTTCTCCACAGATCTTACTGTTGGAATCCTGTATAATCTTAACCTATTGACTTTACTAAATGAATTGTTAAGCTATACCTTACTTATGTTTATATGGAAGTAATATTTCTTTCGGTATGATATTCCTTCTTTTTTTGAAATTTTCTTGCATTTAATGCTATTGGAGCTTTTCTCCCTGGGCCTCCACTGAAAATGGATCTGTGTCCAGTCGGACTTTCCCGGTCAACAAATGTAAAATAAATAAATAAAATAAATATAATTGAATTGTTTGCACTGCCAAGATCCTGGGCAGAGACATTGTTGGTGCATACACATACATCACACACTACCTGGCAGCTGGAGTGGTAGCCCTTCCTATTGTAGTACTGTTCACCCAGTGGACCAGATGGGGCCCTAATTGCAAAAACCTTTATAGAAAAAGCACTTGGAGGAATCATTATTTGCAAAAAAGCAGCATGCATCTGAGACATATAGCTAGAAATATCATGATTAATGAAACAAACAGGATTTACAAAGAATGTAACCGAGAATCAGCAAGAAGCCGAGAAGTAAAACTTCTGCAGGATAACCTCAGAGCTAGAGGGTATAAAGAGCAGGATTTGCATCCTCAGGTTAGTGTACAACAAAGTACAGTCAAACAGCCAAATATGAACACTAGATTCGCTTTGACTTATAGTTCTGATAATACTCAGATTATGAGTGATCAATCAATTTTGGCCTGTTTTGACCCAGGACCCGCAGCTAAAAGACATCGTTGGAGAAAGACCGCAGTTCTGTTATAAGAATAGAAAGAATATAAAAAGGCTTTTATGCACCAATTCACAGAACCAGAACCTAATAAAGGGATGGAAAGGCACCTATATGTGTGGCAATTGTAATATTTGCTCACTGATAGAGAATAGCAATCGGTTTGTGCATCCCCTTACTGGTAAGGAATACATTTTTAATGTCAAGGCGACTTGTAAAACACCTAATGTTGTTTACTTGGCAACTTGTAAGAACTGTACATCATTTTATATAGGAAAAACCAACCAGTTGTTCAAAAAAAGAATACAAAGACATCAGACGGATATCATCAACAAGGATTTGCACAATGCATTAGCCTGTCATGTTGATTCAAACAGTGGTCACACATTTATGTACAAAGTTATTGAAAATGTTTTTGTTGGACCAAGGAGAGGTGACATTGATAATTTAACCGAATTAAAGGAGATTAAATGGATAATTAACCTGAGGGCTGATCAACTCCCAGGTCTAAATAGCGTGATCCCTCTGAAACCTGTTCTGAAAATTAAGAGACCCAAGTTAAAATAGTTATGAACATCCTTGGTGAATGTGTTACATCTATGCACATGAAGCAATTGATATTAAAGGAGGAACCACCCTTATTTATCAAATCCATAAACAAATGACCTTTTCTTGATGTTCTCTAATTGTGTGTTAAAGCACATTTATCAGGTTTATATAACAACTGATGTTAAGGGAGACAGTACCTAACTTATTCAAACTCATGTTGAAGGGATTTTTATTGAAGTCCCTTAGTTGTGTGTTCAAGCTTGCACACCTTACTGTAAGAAAAGTATGCATCAGTTAGACCATTATTGACGAATAATAACAGAAAGCAAGGACACTTTGAAATTTAAAGAAATTTTTAATTATGATAACAAATGACTCTTGGCTACCATACCAGAGGGGCATTGTTCAGCTTTCAAAGTTTTTCAAAGGTTTTCAAAGTTACTGGGTATAAGGAAGCTGCTTAAAGTAAATATGAATGCATTTACTCAAGTCTACGTAGCCAATGTTGTTAACCACTATTGATGCCTCCCAATTCTTATAGAAACATACTCAAGACCACCACAAGCAAGCATAAAATATTAGTGTGCGTTAGCGAACCTAGGTTTATAAGTTCCTATGATAGCGAAAGCTGTCTGAATGTTGTAAAATGATTTGACAGAGAGATTTAATGGATGAGTCGTCGGCTGTTCGTCCACACAGCTAATTCTAAGATTTCATGAAATAATTTTTTGAGCTTTATAAACAAAGCACAGTTCATGAATTGTCAGCAGAGGATTGTGTTATGCACACTGGAATGCTTGGTTTCACATATTTTGTTGATTAGTTATATAATGACTGTTTCTAAGCTGTTTTTTATATACAGCTTATTTTAAAAATCACTGGCTTACTATCAGGTTATGTCATGCAAAGGCAAGCTACTAAACAAGGGTTGTGATTAAACAAAAAGTACGATCTTCCACCAATCACTAGCGCATATGCATCTGATTGGTTGATTACACCGCTTAATTTGCATATTAGGCTGTGTCTTCAAAAAGGCAGGAAACAGAAGTGATTGTGCTCTTGTATGCAAATAAGGAGGTGAAATACCCACATGGATTGGCTGATAGCTTTTCAACCTGTGTTTGGATTGGTCAGAAAATTAAAAGCCTTCATTTTAAAGCTCAGTGCTGGTCCCATCTTCTGCATTACGATCTGAGGAAGACAGTTGTCAAAAGTGCTTATTGTGTGGATTTTAAGGGACTTTTTATTTTGTTTCTTGTTTTTATTTTGGTATCAGTTCATTAAAGGAAGTTTGATTTTGGATTTTAACAGCTTGTGGATGTGTTATATCTGGAGCCACTATCTTTGATGAACATACTGTCTTTGTTTTTGCTTGTTTTCCTATTTTTGAGACAGTTCACCACAGCGTTGGGGGCATTTTGTTGTAATTACAAAATGGGGCAATCTACCTCACTGAGTACCTCAGGGAAATGTGTCACCCCAAAAAAGGCACTCATAGTCCTGGATCAGTCCTGAGGTAACACCAGGAAATAGTTGTACTGATCCACACATGTCAAAAGTACATCCAGGAACTGATGAAGTATCCTTGAGGCAGAAGTCTGTATGACATCCAACATTTCCACAGGTTCCCCTGATAAGTATATTGAGGACTATACATTTCTTAGTATCCACTGGTATATGTTTAATGATTTTTTTCTTATTAGTGATTAACTAACTTAAGCCTATAGCACCATTTTTGTATATTTCCATTTCACACCCATTTTTTCCTAGGGAAAGAATTTGGTTGTCCGTTTCTGTTGCTTTGGTATTTTCAGAGCTCTGGTGGAAAGTTACGGGTCAGGTTCAGGTAAGTGTGCGATTATGTGGACGTGAGGATTAGGGCGGGGTAGGTGAGTTAGGGTTAGGGCGCAGGTGAGGTGACTGTGTGATAGTGACGGACCTTAGGGTTAGGGTTTGGGTTAAGGTAAGTGGATAGTTAGTGGTGTATGTATAGTTTAGTGTAGGGTTAGGTGTAAGAGTTTAGGTGTATGTGTGTGGATTGCTGTTTGTTTGGTGTGCTTCTGTTTTGTGTATGTGTTTTGGAACAGTGAATTTTTTTCCCTAGGAAAAAAGTTGCTGTTCTGACTGTTCGATGTTTTGAATTTTCAATTGATAGGATTCAATATTAGAACACTCGACATTTTGAATGTTCGCTGTTCTAATACAGACCCGAGTTTTTTATTTATGTTCCTAGCATTGAGCAGTAACACCTTAAGTTGCTTGGAGACTTTTATACTGTGTTGGTAGTTTTGTCCTTTTGCCATTGCCTAAATAAGGCTCTAAGGGTGTGGATAAAGTTTCAACCAATATCTGTAAGCCTAAGGGGGATAGGTGCAGCCCATCCTTGGCAAAGCAACATGATCCATTAACCAAGGGATTACATGACATGATCTGTTGGCAATGTCATCCCATGCAGACAGATATTGGATTCCCCTGGACTGACACTAGAAACTAAGCCAATTATTAAAATCAATCAATTTATGTTTGTACTGTGGCATCATCCTTAGTGAAGATAGAATACTGCTCAGTGCTAGGTTCGTACCTGTCCATGACACATATTCTGAGAGATCCATTATGTCTCTTTTCATATAGTCCAGTGAGGTACATCACAGGTCATTCATACCTAGATGGACTATGATAGAATCAGATTGGTACCTGAGGTGCAGTAACCTGAGTGCTTGTATGATACTGTAGATCCTGCCTCCAGATAGACTACTAACCATTATTTTCTCCTCATCTAACCTGATGAGTGAGACCTCCGTGGGTCATACAATGGAGTTCCCAATGTCAAACCTATTAGGTAAAGTATATGCTTGCCTAACGGGCTTTGCTGTTGGGGGACCATTGGGTTTAGGCTTATGTGAGATGTTTGGTGTTCCTTCTGCTGGGTGTTTTAGTGATTGCTGAAGAGCAGTGTTGCTGTTAGGCAGCTTTGTAGATCTTTGAGATCTTTGAGAGTGCCTCAGCATAAGACAATCTGTGTGTGTGTGGTGAGTGGTTTGTGTGAAGCATGTAGTGTGAGTATTCTTGGCAACCTTGTTTGCATGCAAGATTTTAGCCTCCAAGAACATTGTGTATTTACATCCCTCCTGCATACTATGTTATTTTATTTAATGATTACCTGGTTATCTTAAAACATGAGACAATTTCTACATTGCCTTAGGATGCATAAATGTACCAAGCTGGCCCCAAAAACATTAGGAAATTTCATATTCATGTTGTCCAGTCCTGTAATAAGGTGATTTGTTTAGGATTAAGGATTAGGTTTTAGCAGGGGTCTCCTAGGGAGTTTCTGAGTTTAAGGGCAAGATGTTATATAGTGCTAGGATGTGGTAATGCTACTCTATATGTAAACCAATTTCTGGGGTTAAGGGCAAAATGTTGTAAAGTGCTAGCATATGATAGTGCTATTCGATGCAGAAGCTAGTTGCTATAAGCTTAATTATGTGCAATGCCGTGCTGTTTAACAGGTTACGGACCTAATCCTAACTGTATAGGAAAATGTTACTCTTTAGGTATTTGCTACTATACAGGGCACTGCTAACTGCTACTGTGCAGTGGACATACCTGTGCTGACTCACCTAATTTATAGGTTCATATGTTCATAGGTGTGTACTAGGCTAATGGCCCTGGAGCCTTTACAAGCCAAGCCCATAGGATTACCCTGGCATCATGTCACCCGACCTTAGTTCCCAGTGCCTCTGTCAAGTAGAGCCACTGGAGTGAACCCTGGGGTGATTTTTCTATTTCCCATCCACTCATCAAGATTTCTCTTGAAGAGGGCCAGTGAAGTGCTCTGCTTGACATGTATGGGAAGTCTATTCCATAGCATGGGCAGTCTCTGCGTTATGAACCTGTCCCTCCAGCATGTTCTGTTGATTGTGGTAATGAGGTTGAGGTCTCTGGAGCATGTGGTGTAGAGGGATTGGGATTTCTTTAGATGTAGCATTTCTAACAGAGCTGGGTCAGACATGGCTTTGTAAATCAAGCAGAGATCGCCTCTAAGTTGGCGATATGAGACAGAGAATAGTTGGAGTTTTTTGAGTCTGTCCATATAGGACAAGTGTTTAAGGCCTAGGATCATCTTTGTGAGGTACTTTAGCGGCTTCTCCAGTTATTGCAGGTGTCTAGTGAGGTACATGCCAAATAGGGCATTGTACTCAATGATTGGCCTAATGAGGGAAGAGTAGAGGGAGACAATGACCTCTTTCTTCTTGGATGCAAATCCCTTAGTAATGATATGTGCCATATAGAAGGACTTCTGACCACAGTGGCAATGTGGTGGTCAAAAGAGAGGTTGCTGTCAACCTATGTTCCCAGATCTCTTATAACGCCTTCTGTGTTCAGTGGACTACCATTGATGTGGTAATTCAAGGGAACCAGGTTTTTCCCAAGGGGGATAATGACACATTTTTTGGCATTGAGCTTAAGGCGATGGTTCTGACACCAGTCATTGGTCTCGATGAGGCCTTTCTGTAGGATGTCAACATCACTTGGGAAGTTAATAATAGCTCCTAACTTGCAATAGTCTGTGAACTTTGTCAGCCAGAGTCCTTTCGTGTTGGCCTGGACTTCAGAGAAGTAGATACCAAACAGGAGGGCAGAGACAAAAGATTGAAAACTGACTCCTATGTCTTCTAGCCAGTAAATGGCCACACTTTCAGCTCCCTGGAGTGCTTCCCAACTCAGAGAGACAAGGTAAACCACTTCTGCCACACAAGATGGATGATCCTGAAATTTGTTAATGTAAAAGCATGGCAAAATTAGCTCTCAAGTGCAAATTAAACAACAAACGGCTACCAAATATATAAGTCCCTGGCTAGTGTGCCCTTCTGCAAGGCTATCTGGAGGCAAACAGAACTAGAAAAAGCCAACAAGCATAGAAATGATGATTTTTTTCCCACCAAAATTAAATAAATGCTTTAAAATTCTGAAAAAAATAGTAGCTCTCACTGTATAAAACAAGTGCAAGTGCAGTAAATAAAGAAGCATTTCTTATCCTTGTCTGGATGGTTCTGGATGCAGCTTGAAAAGCATTCCAGAGCTCTGTTTTTACCAACTGGGCAAAGTGTACATTTGCATTTCTATTTGTGCTGCAAAGAGGGTTTTTCTTACAGTACTAATATATGTCAGTTGATGTTAAAATATTGAAATTACTTATGATTTAAGTATCTTTGGTAAATATTCTGTTTCTTGAAAAATATATGTGCTTTCTTCAACCATTGAAAACTACAACTAAGATTCTATTTCATGAACACTTCATTTGGAATGACTCAAGACTACATAGCTGTGGTCAGCAAACAAAGTGAGTTAGGTTCAAGATTTAATAAACATAGGAAGTGACATATGAATGATGTCACTTTTAGATGCAACATAATGTACATTATGCCCTTCTCATCACAGCAAATTTATTTTTATTTTTGCCATGAATTTACTTTATTTGTGGATATTACAGATATGCAACACAAAGATTTATGTATAAAGGCTCCAAATGTTACATATGTAAGGAAAGCTAATAAAGTTATGGTTCCAACATTTCTAAATGGCAAAATAAACATCACTTTCTTATATTACAGTATAAGGTATAAGCACAGCAATTTCAGAAATATAATATTATTCAGGTATGGGGAAACAAGTCTCTTAACATTATAGGGTGGTCCCAGAGAACACATTTGTCAAAAATCTGTAATGGTAATCCTGTGTCAATGCAGGAGGCAGTATTTCTAAAGGGAGAAATATTACTTTAAGTAACTGGCTTGTATGATAAGCCAACTTCACAACTGCCCCTACTTTAGAGGAACATACCTATTTCCGTGATTTATTTACCCCTGCACATGATGTACCTACTTTTAGAGGTATGTACCTACTTTCAGAGGTATTTTCAGGCTTCGTTTATCTATTCACAAAATTCTCTGAATCCACTTCATCACACATGATTTTTGAAGCTGTCTAGTACACAGAAAACCACACTGCATGACCAGTATGCTAGTAGCAACGATACTTTAAAGAAAGATGACACACACAGTGTACATTTCCCTTTTTCAAAAGCAAAAGAATTAACTTTGTGTGGCAGAATTTTGCATTGCAATTTATTAAAGTCAACAGATTTTATACTGTCTCTGATAATGCACTTATATTTTTCTATCTGCTATCAAAATCTGTGTGTCTGCATTATACACACTGTTGTAAGAACAAGGGAACATTCAAGGGTATTGGGTGGTATTAAATCATTGCACCCTTTTATGCTGGGTTATTGTTTTGGGTTTGGAGAACGGCAGAGGTACAAATGAGATGGTCCTGCTTAGAAGAAGTGCTTTACCCTGCACTGAAAAAATTCACAATGGAAAACATTCAGATTTGTCTTACCTAATGTAATTATCTTTTCAGTTAAATGTCTTGGAATAGTTGAACAAAAAAAACATCTGGGCCATGTTATGCAAGTGCTAGCATTATAGGTTCATAGGTAAGTACTAGGCTATCTGCCCGAGGGCATCTATAAACCTAGCCAGAATGTGTTGGCTTCTGCCACCCCCTTAGATTAGTTCCCTGTGCCTCGGTCTAGCAGAGCCATTAGTTCCCTGTGCCTCTGTCCAGCAGAGCCACTGCAGTGATCCCTGGGGTAAATTTTCTGTTTCCCATCCACTCGTCAAGGTTTCTCTTGAAGAGTGTTAGTGAGGGGCTCTGCCTAATGTAGATTGGAATCCTGTTCCAAAGCATGGGGAGTCTCTGGGACAGGAATCTATCCCTCCAGCATGTCCTATTTATTATTGTGTTGAGGTTTAGATCCCTAGAGTGTATGGCCCTTGGGGATTTTTTTTTTTTTTTTTTAGGTGGAGCACGTCCATCAATTCTGGGTTGGACATGGCCTTGTATGTCAGATAGAGAGCACCTCTGAGTAAGCGGTATGCAACCAAGTACAGTTGGGAGTTTCTTTAGTCAGGCTGCATAGGGCATATGTTTGAGGCCAGTAAACCTCTTGGTGAGGTACTTCTGTGGTCTTTCCAGCTGTTGCAGGTGTCTTGTAAGGTACATCCCAAATGGGGCATTGTACTCTATGATGGGTCTGATGAGTGATGAGTAGAGGGGCACAATAACCTCTTTTGTTCTAGATGCGAACTCTTTTGTGGTTAGGTGGGCCACATAGAAGGATTTTCTAACCACCTTGGCAATATGATTATCAAAGGAGAGATTACTATCTACTTGGGTCCTCAGATCCCTTATTACATTTTCTGTATTTAGGGGACTACCACATATGTGGTAGTTCGTGGGTACTTTGTTTTTTCCAAAGGGGATGACTGCACTTTTTGGCATTTAGCTTGAAGTATTGATTTTGACACCTGGTATCCGTCTCTGTGAGACCCTTCTGGAGTATGTCTATATCAGCTGGAGAGTCAGTTATGGCCCCCAGTTTGCAGTTGTCTGCGAACCTGGTCAGCCATAGTCCTCCTGTGCTTGCCTGTACTTCTGAGAAGTATATACCGAACAGAAGGGGTCCCAGGACTGAGCCCTGGAGGATGCCACTTGTAACTGGTTTAGAGCTGGACCTAGAGCCTACAACTCTCACTGTGTGGGTTCTATCCATGAGCCAACTGGAAATCCATCTCATGACATAGGGGTTTATGCTCAGGCTGGTGAGCTTGTCTATAATACCAGAATGGGGAATGGTGTCAAAAGCCTTTGCAAGGTCTAGGTAGGCTGTGTGGACTGCCTTTCCCTCATCTAAAGCCTTGGTAACTGTCTCAAAGAAGTCCACCAGGTTTAGGGGGCATGATCTGCCCTTAACAAAGCCAAACTGGGTAGGGTCCAAAGTTTGAAGGTCCCCAATGTCTCTGTTAATGAATTCCATGATGATGCGATCCATAGCCTTGCAGACCAGGCTAGTCAGGCTTAAAGGGTGATAGTTCCCGGGGTCTGTTGTGGCTCCACCTTTGTGGAGCAGGATAACTGTTGCTGTGTGCTACTCTATGGGTATATAGCCTGTAGAGAGGCTGAGTTTGAACAGTGTGTTTAGGTGAGGGGTTAGTTTATTTTGGAGCTCATGTAAGACATAGCCTGGGACACCGTCTGGTCCCATTGAAGCTGTATTTTTGGCTTTGTATAGGGCTGTTTTAACCTGTATGTCAGTGATTGCCAGGGAACTATATTCTTCTGGTATGGTTTTGGGCCCTTTAGGGGGTGAGAGGGGGGTGAAGTTTGCACTAAACCTGTCTGCTAGAATGTTGGCAATATCAGTCGGTTCACTGTATTTTGTGCCATTCTGCACTAACTTAGAGCAGATTTGAGAGTTTCCACTTAGGTTCTTGACTTAGCTAAAGAACACTTTGTGGTTATCTTTGGAGTCCTTGGCAATTTTTCTTTCGAAGCTAGCCTTGGATGATTTAATGAGGGATCATAGTTTCTTGCTGATACTGATCAGGGATGTCTTTCCTTCTTGGGATTTTACTCTTTTCTGCACTAGTTTCCTCCTTCTATTGTATAGCTTGTTTATGGCAGGGGTCCACCAGACTGGTTTCCTTTTCTTGAAGGAGTGAGTCTTGGTTTTGCTTGGGATAGCATGATCCATGCATTCCTGCAGGTGCTCATAGAGTGCCTTTGTAAGGGATTCAGCAGCTTGGACATCGTTGTCCTATAGCATGGGGGCTGTGAACCTTTCCACCTCGGTCTTAAGTAATGTGAAGTTTGCTTTTGAAGTTTTTCACGGTGGTTTCCTTGATTGGAGGTGGGGGCGGAATGCGGATATCCAGAGTGATTAGTCTATGGTCTGATCTAACCAGCGAGGGTTTGACCTCCGGTGTAGAACACCGGTCACCCATGTTGGTGATGACCAGGTCCAATATGCTGTCACCTCTGGTGGGGGTGTTGACCAGTTGATCCAGGGTGTTTGAGTTTATAAATTCTAGGAAGCATTGGGCAAGGGAGTTTGTACTTGAGTAGTTCTCCCAGTTAATGTTTGGGTAATTGAAATCACCCTATATTAGGGTGCTTGGTAGGACCTTCATATTTTCCAGTGTCTCCAGAAACGTGGAATGGGGGTCCTGGGTCATGGTGGGTGAACTGTAGCAAGCTAAAATTTGAATTGCAATTTTGCCCATTGTTAGTTGCACATGGATGATCTCAGAGGCATTGTGATGTGCCACTAACCTGGAGGTGTGGGTATCCTTGATGAATATGGATACAACTCCACTTTTTGTATTTCGGTCCAGGTTCTGTGGCTGAAAAGTATGGTATGAGTTATAGCCTGTTAGTGCTGGGGTGCTCTCTGGAGCCTTAAACCAGGTTTCTGTTACCGCACAGATATTGATGTTCTCCATACTGAGGAGTGCCTCTAGTGCATGCATTTTGAAGTTTATTTTTCGGGCATTGAGTAGCATTCCCCTCAGTTTTTGGTTACTTGTGCTATTTACGGTGGTGGGTTTGTCTTTTGAGCCTTGCCTAAAAAAGGCACTATGGGGGCAGCAAAAGCCTTGGGCAGTATTCAAAAGCCTAAGGGTGAAATATATACCTTTACTGTGTAGCGCTCTTTACAGTGATGAGAATAAAACCTTGCACCTTGCAGATGTGAGGCAAATACCTTAACCATTGCCCTTTCTGATTTACTCTAATACTTTCATTCAAAATGAAATCTTCATTTGCAAAATCCAGCCATATAATAATAAAAGGATGTACAAAGTGCATTTGTGGAGAAGGGTTACCACAGACCACATAGGTTCCTATGGTCTGGCTTTGTTTTACAATTATATAACTGCAAAAACAAAGGATTATGATGAACCAGTAAAAAGATATATAGCTAGTTATAGATTTGTTGAGAATTTGCTTTAGGACACATGTTATTGTGGTTTGCACTTCAATGTACTTTTTCATAGTTTAAAAAAAATAAGGCATTAGGAAAGATTACAATATGGAATCAATGAGATTAAATAAAAATACTGAAGCAGTGAGATGCAAGGAACTTGTTGTACACTAATAAACTTGCATTTTTCAACTCATCTTATCTCCACATTTGATGTTTTGTGTGTGTGTGCGCGTGTGTGTGTGTGTGTGTGTGTGTGTGTGTGTGTGTGTGTGTGTGTGTGTGTGTGTGTGTGTGTGTGTGTGTGTGTGTGTGTGTCACAGAGAGAGAGAGAAAAGCCTGCCAACAGAATCATATACATTGCACCTCCATACATTTTCAATGTGTCAGAACCCTGGAGATGAAGCTGGAAGATAGTTTTCTGGGGACAGGTAGACTCACATGAATATTTTCTTGACTTAGAGACAAGTATCACACAGTACTAATACATCACACACTTCAGTTGTTTTCCAAGCCCAATAAGATCTCCTCAATAACAAATCATGAATAAAATACCAACAGCTTAATAGTTTATTAAATGTTCAACAGACACAAAATGGACTTAGTGCTTTCATTTCCTACCATGGAAACATCATCAGAGTCATTGTCAAAGTTCCTGCCCTTACTTTAAATAGACCCAACACCTGAATAACTTAATCAATTAACTAATTAATTAATTATAACTTCTTATTAAAAGATACAACTACCTAAAACCATAAATCATAATACTTTTCATAAAATTTATACAATTTATAACCATTTGTATATATTCAACATAATACCTTACCACTTTGTGTATATATAAGTTATATACAATCATAAACATCGTATACTAATATAAATACACGTTAAACAAAGAAACAAAGAAACTTAAAAACTTCTCTCCTAACTTAATACTTTCAATGCTATATATTTCACATATTTTAAGGACATATTGCACATATAAAAAATGTTGTTAAATTATTTTGTTTTATACAATAATTTAATTTCATACTTATTAATTTATCAATTTGTTAAATTAATCATTCAAGTTTGACCATTAGTAATTGTTTTCTCTAATTTTAAGTGCTGGCATAAGTGAGATATGGTCATTAAGTCCTGGTGGGTTACAGGCATCCAACTGCAGTTCCCTTAACTCCAGTTGCACTTCCCAATCACCACCTCTTTCACTTCTTAAAACCTGTTCTATGACCCAAAATTTAAAATCAGCCTGTGGGCATACTATTGTATGTCTATAAAGGGCATTAGTTTCCTTCCTCCTATTAATGTCATATGTGTGCTCATATATCCTTTGTTTCTGACTCCTCTCTGTCTTTCCCACATAATATGAGCCAAATATACATTTAGCCAAATATACTATACCCTTTGACTGACAATTATAGTAACCCTTAGGGTAAAATGTCATATTAATATGCTCTATATCTAAACCCCCTTGGTTATACACAAATGGACATTGTGGGCACCTACCACACTTGTACGTACCAACAACCTTCCTTTTACTTCCTAGTACTTGTTCCCTCTCAAAGATTTCCTTCAAATTTCTGTTTTTTTTGTACCCAAATTTTAACTTCTTGTAAAATATTTTACTACTATTGGGCATAGACGAAAATAAAGTCCAATTTCTATATATAATGTTCTTAATATCTTTAGTGTCATGATTGTACGTCAGTACCATATATACTTCTGTCTCTTTCCTTTCATCTAGCTCCCTTGTTTCTAATTGCATACCATTACTATTACTATGCCCAGTTAATATTAATGGTATATATTTCTCTTTCCACCCTTTCAAAACATCTTGCTTAATATTCACTATAGTTACACCAGGATAATCCCTTTCTTCAAAGAGACTCTGTGTACAGTCTAACTCGGTCCTCATATCTTCTTCCTCTGATGTCATACGTATCGCCCTAATCATTTGACCTTTTATAATATTTCGTTTATGATTAATAGGGTGATTGCTACTATAATGTAGATATGAATTAGAGAAGCACTCCTTCCTATACAATTTGGACTTAAATTTATTATTTTTATTATCCTTCAAGATAGTAACATCCAAGAAGTTCACTTTATCTTCCCATATTTCGTGTGTAAATTCTAGGAATTCTGTAGTTTGGCCAATATACCTCACAAAATTATCTATTTCATGTCTTAATCCCCTTCCAGACCAAGCATATATCATCCAAAAATCTAAAATACGCTTTTATATACTGCTTGTATCCGGAATCAAATATAAAATGTTTCTCCCAATACAATAATACTATGTTTGCCACTATAGGGGCACAAGCTGCTCCCATCGGTATGGTATAACTCTCCTTGGAAGTATATAAAGTTATTTTTGATAACCAACTCCACACTTATGTTATTATCTGTCAAGAATGTCAAGTACGACATACAACACTTTATTATCTGTCATGTATGAGTAAAAGTAGCAGTCATGGAGATGAGAATGCCATTTGTGAGGAAAAAAATTGCGGTCTGTTTATATGGACAATATTACGCATGAGATGGAAGTTAAAATAACCAGTTAAAATGTGTGAATTCCAATATGCATAGCAGACAAAGACAGTAAGCAAGCAGTAATGCTAAACAATCCCTGTGACTCAAAAGGAATTGCACTGGAGGTAAAATAAGCTGTTTATACAATCAAAGGAAATAACTGGATAGGAGGACTGATCCAGTGAACCTTTTCAGCCACAACCTCAGCAAACAGGCATCAGCAGTTCAAATTACATGTACGTATACATTACATATATGGTAATCTTAAAAAATATAAAAATAAATAAGAACGCAAAAGGAAACAGAAAATAATCAAGGAATAATATCATTGTACTGAAAAATCAGTATAGGTATAAATGTGTCAAATGCTGAGAATCCTGCTAATTTTACTAGCATTACATTGAGTTTTATCAGGTGTAAGCAGCTACATTATTAACTTGCGCTATATAAACATTTGCATTTTTGCTGTTCCTTGAGATGTGCTTTAATTTGTTTTCAGACTACAGGTAGTAAAGTGACTGACTGAATTTCAGTAAGGATAGTATCCCATAATATAAGGGCAAGTTTGTAAAAGGTCTTTTCTGAGGAATTTAAGGTATGTGAAGGCCTTTGGGGCTATGAATAATTTTGACTTATTAGACTGTAATGTGTATCACTCATTAACAGGATTTTTTCAAAGGTGGACAATATGGACAACAACTACTGTTTAAAAGCTTGAATGTGAGTGTGTTTAATGAAAGGCAGCTCTAGCCCCCAGCCAGGACATGTTATGGTGTAGAAGTGATGTTCTATGGATAAATCTTAGAACTGTATTTTTTTATTGCTTTTGTTGACCAGGATAGTCCAACTGGGCCATGTTAGCCCCTTTTCTGCAGCGGTCTATGGAGAAAAGCTCCAGTAACAAAATAAGCAATGTTATACAATAAAAAAAATAAAACAAAGTCCAACAAAGAGACCAGAAACCAAGGCGAAAGTAAAAAACTGAACGTTTAATTCCAAACAAACAAACAAAATAAATCAGGCGCTTTCACTCAGTTAATACTGAGCTTTATTAAGATACAGACATACTCTGTTCTATTCCTTAAGTATTAGAATGTCAGTCACCTGACCTTCAAATTAACATATTTAATAGATTAATAAGTAAAACTTTAAATCATTAAATCATTGAGGTGGAAAAGTAGAAACACATTCTTTAAGTCACTCACTACAAATACCACCCAATGTAAAAGTAACCTACTAACAAACTTTGATCATAATAAAAAAACTTTGCTTAAACATTTTAAAATGTTCAGTATATTAAAAAATACATCAAAATAACTACCATTAAAAAATCCATATTAAATACGTAAAAAATAATAAATAACAACCTTTCACTAGTGTGGGAAAAAATATAAAATCCAACAGTTTTCGTATGTTATAATGTGTTACTAATGAAGGCTGACGAATCTATTCTTCTCTAAAATAAACTAGTAACTAACTTATGAGCTACAGTCGAGCTACCCTTAATTTTAGAACACTATTAATATTTATGTTTTCATTTAAACCAAGGGGTTTCTCAGCATCTAACTTAAGCTGCCATAATAGTTCTTTATACTCCAACCTGGTCTCCCAATCACCACCTCTGACGTCAGGTATAACCTGCTCTAAAACCAACATTTTGAGCTCCATGTTGGGACAGCTGAGAAGGTGCTTAGAAAATGCATTTGTTTCCTTGCCCTTAGAAACATCATAAAGATGCTCATATATCCTTCTTCTCAGAGGTCTTTCTGTTTTCCCTACATAGAAACTACCACACTTTATACAGAGGCCAAGGTATACTACCCCTTTCATCCCACAGTTAAGATAATGGTCAGAAATAAAGGTGAACTTTCTAGATGGAATATGCAGGGTACAATTGTTAAAAATGGCAGTACATTGTTTACAGGCTTGTTTTTTACTGAACTTAAAGTGTGTTTTTTCTCAAACAGTTCTTTCAGGTTAACGTCCCTTTTCCTAACAAATCTGGGACGCTCACGAATAAACTGTTTCAAGTCATCATGTAAAGTAAGCAGTGGCCAGTGTCTCAAAACAACATTCTCAACTTCTAATGCATTAGTAGAAAAGGTGTAAATAAAGTTGTTATGAGAATTAAACTGGTCACTGCAACTTTCTTGTTTAGACAAAGTAGTGCCAGTTCCTAATAAAGGGAAATACTTTAGTTCCCTATTCTCCAAGACCTCTTGCGTCAAACAATTAATTAAAGCAATAGGGTATCCCTTTTCAAGGAACAGAGTTTTCAAAAAGTGGACATCGTCCATAAAAAGGTCTAGGGTGCTGGACATCCTAGATGCCCTAATTAGCTGCCCTTTAACTATACCCTTCTTTTGATAAAATGGATGCCCACTGTTAAAATGTAAATAGGAATTAGAGAAAGTGGCTTTCCTATAAAGTCTGGATTGAAAAATGTGATTAATATAATCCTTGGAGAGGGTCACGTCAAGGTAATTCAGTTCATCATGACTAATATTGTGGGTAAAGGACAAAAAGTGAGTAGTAGAATTAATGTAGGACATAAATTCATAAAAAATATCCTCTGTTCCATCCCACAACAAACAGATATCATCCAGATATCTCCTGTAATGAACAATGTGCTGAACCCAATGGGATTTAAAAATAAAATTCTGTTCCCAATGGTGTAAAACAACATTAGCATAAAAGGAAGCACAGGAGGCACCCATTGCCACTCCTTTTTTCTGCCTGTACACCTCCCCATTAAAATACATGTAATTGTTTTCAAGCACTATTTCCATGAATTCTACCAACAAACTGATGACCTTCCCACCAAGTCCAGATTCAAACCTAAGACCTCTGTTCTCTTCGGTATTCCCAAAACACACAAAGGCTTAGACCCTCTCAAGTTTAGGCCCATTGTATCTGGAGCAGGCAACATTACAGAACCCCTTGGAAAATTTAGAGATTATACTACAAAGAGTTTTGCTTCTTCCCTGCAATATGTGTGCAAGGATTCTTGTAATTTCCTTAAAGGAATCGAACCTCACTTCTTCAAACCTGAACTTCTTATGATCACCATCGACATAGTGGAACTTTTTCCTAGTATACCACATCTGATCGGATTGGAATGGTTTGAGGAGGTGTTGGCCACTGAATCAGGACTTGGTGGGAAGGTCATCAGTTTGTTGGTAGAATTCATGGAAATAGTGCTTGAAAACAATTACATTTATTTTAATGGGGAGGTGTACAGGCAGAAAAAAAGGAGTGGCAATGGGTGCCTCCTGTGCTTCCTTTTATGCTAATGTTGTTTTACACCATTGGGAACAGAATTTTATTTTTAAATCCCATTAGGTTCAGCACATTGTTCATTACAGGAGATATCTGGATGATATCTGTTTGTTGTGGGATGGAATGGAGGATATTTTTTATGAATTTATGTCCTACATTAATTCTACTACTCACTTTTTGTCCTTTACCCACAATATTAGTCATGAGGAACTGAATTACCTTGACGTGACCCTCTCCAAGGATTATATTAATCACATTTTTCAATCCAGACTTTATAGGAAAGCCACTTTCTCTAATTCCTATTTACATTTTAACAGTGGGCATCCATTTTATCAAAAGAAGGGTATAGTTAAAGGGCAGCTAATTAGGGCATCTAGGATGTCCAGCACCCTAGACCTTTTTATGGACGAAGTCCACTTTTTGAAAACTCTGTTCCTTGAAAAGGGATACCCTATGGCTTTAATTAATTGTTTGATGCAAGAGGTCTTGGAGAATAGGGAACTAAAGTATTTCCCTTTATTAGGAACTGGCACTACTTTGTCTAAACAAGAAAGTTGCAGTGACCAGTTTAATTCTCATAACAACTTTATTTACACCTTTTCTACTAATGCATTAGAAGTTGAGAATGTTGTTTTGAGACACTGGCCACTGCTTACTTTACATGATGACTTGAAACAGTTTATTCGGGAGCGTCCCAGATTCGTTAGGAAAAGGGACGTTAACCTGAAAGAACTGTTTGAGAAAAAACACACTTTAAGTTCAGTAACAAACAACACCAGATTAGGTACCTATAAGTGTGGCGCCTGTAAACAATGTACTGCCATTTTTAACAATTGTACCCTGCATATTCCATCTAGAAAGTTCACCTTTATTTCTGACCATTATTTTAACTGTGGGACGAAAGGGGTAGTATACCTTGGCCTCTGTATAAAGTGTGGTAGTTTCTATGTAGGGAAAACAGAAAGACCTCTGAGAAGAAGGATATATGAGCATCTTTATGATGTTTCTAAGGGCAAGGAAACAAATGCATTTTCTAAGCACCTTCTCAGTTGTCCCAACATGGAGCTCAAATTTTTGGTTTTAGAGCAGGTTATACCTGACGTCAGAGGTGGTGATTGGGAGACCAGGTTGGTGTATGGAGAACTATTATGGCAGCTGAAGTTAGATGCTGTGAAACCCCCTGGTTTAAATGAAAACATAAATATTAATAGTGTTCTAAAATTAAGGGTAGCTCGACTGTAGGTCATAAGTTAGTTACTAGTTTATTTTAGAGAAGAATAGATTCATCAGCCTTCATTAGTAACACATTATAACATACGAAAACTGTTGGATTTTATATTTTTTTCCACACTTGTGAAAGGTTGTTATTTATTATTTTTTACGTATTTAATATGGATTTTTTAATGGTAGTTATTTTGATGTATTTTTTAATATACTGAACATTTTAAAATGTTTAAGCAATGTTTTTTTATTGCTGTATAATGATCAAAGTTTGTTAGTAGGTTACTTTTACATTGGGTGGTATTTGTAGTGAGTGACTTAAAGAATGTGTTTCTACTTTTCCACCTCAATGATTTAAAGTTTTACTTATTAATCTATTAAATATGTTCATTTGAAGGTCAGGTGACTGACATTCTAATACTTAAGGAATAGAACAGAGTATGTCTGTATCTTGATAAAGCTCAGTATTAACTGAGCGAAAGCGCTTGATTTATTTTGTTTGTTTGTTTGGAATTAAACGTTCAGTTTTTTACTATCCCCTTGGTTTCTGGTCCCTTTGTTGGACTTTGTTTTACTTTCTGGTCCTTTTGCAGTTGTTGTTCAGTTCTTTGGTTACAATAAAAAAAAAATACAAACCTTAAAGTTACAGTATGGAACTCCAATAACTGAAAGGTAACTTATACTGAGAAAAATCTGCAGTCAGTAAAATATAGAATCATTACATATTGATAATTTGGAATATACAGTGAGGCTTAAAATGTAAAATTACAGTTTCCGATGTTTGGGACAGAAGACATCATTGGAGAGAGGTGGTGTGGGAGATATGAGTAGAAAGCAGAGAGGAGGTGAGGAAATACATTTGTTAAGGTGATTCAGAGAAAAAGAAAGTTGTACTGAAGTTGGGGTATATGTAGAAGGTAGTGAGTATGAGCTGTTACTTTGATGGAGTGAAAACTTGTCAAGTTTAAGTAGAGACAATAGAAGTGGCAATAAGCATAAAGGGATAGAAGGCAGTAAAACACTTACATTAATAATTGCTTTGTTGAAGTATATAGGGGTAATGAAGATGTGTAAGGGCCTGGGTAGTCTAGCCTGGGGCAGTGATAGAACAGAGCCACGTGTTTCTAAACTATTTTTACTAAGTTTTTGAATCTGGATAGGCTGGCTTATTGTCTGATGATGGTAAGGATAGAATTCAAGATTTTGGAGGTATAATTTGAGTACAAGGACAGACCAGCAGAGTTGTGAATTTTAGTTATCATTAATAGGGACCTGTCAGTGGCATGTAGTGATTGTACATCAGTGTTTTCTGCGGTTTGCATTAAACTGGTATCATGTTGTAACAGAAAAGAAGAGGTGATGTATATTTAATTCTGAATATGAGTAAAATGCGCCTATTTGGTTAGAAGGTGTTAGAATCTGTATGCAGCTTTCATTTATGTCAGACAACTTATCAATCTGAAGTTCTTTGTGTGTGTGTGAAATGACAGTTGTTGGTGCAGTATTATTCCCAGCTACTTTTGTTGTGTGGTTCATAGGTTCATAGGTTCATAGGTTAGTACTAGGCTAACTGCCCTTGCGAGCCATTTTAAGCCTAGCCAATTATCCCTTGTGAGACTCAAACCCTACACCTTGTGTTTGTAAGGCAAACACCTTAACCATTAGGCCACCCTCCCAGTGTAGGGTATTTTTAATGGGTCTGCAGTGATGGGAAGGGAGATAGATTTCATCCTTTGTGGGTCATAAAGAGCATAGTAGATGATTTGGTAGTGTTCATGGTGAGCATATTGTTGGTCAACAAATTCCAAATATGGGCAATGTCAGTCTGTATGTACATTGCCATCTAAAGTTGTGCCTTTATAAGCAGTAATTAGTACAATATCATCAGTATACAAAGTTAAGCATATCTGGGGAAGATGAAATAGCAATGTAAAAATGAACAAAGAAAATAGCAGAGTGTATAATATGGAACCTTGTGGTACTTTTGGATACAATAACTGATTCTGATGAGTTATTTCCATAGACAACAAATGTTCTGTTACGGAGAAAACTATTAAATCCATTGAACAACATTATTAGAGAAGCCAACCTTGAGAAGATTTTTTATTTATTTATTTATTTATTTATTTATTTATTTAAATTTGTTGACTGGGAGTGTCCGACTGGACGTAGGTCCATTTTCAGAGGAGGCTCGGGGAGAAAAGCTCCACATTTAAAATAAACAGACAGTAGTTACATTGGATTACATAGCGATTAACAATTTAACATAGCAATTACTTACAACATATTTACAGATGAAGAACATATTACATCAGTAAACTACTAGAATCTTTATCTGCGAAGTATATAACAGACATTAACAAATGTTACAATGAGAAGTTCCTGCTGTATAATAAGTACTAGGCTTATGAGCATCTGAGCTTGCTATAATCAAGGTAGTTAGTGGAGTGGAAAGAAAGGTAGTGGTTGGATGGGGTGGATGATATTAGAGTGGGAGTTGCAAGGGCATAGCCAGCATGTTTTTAGGTGCGCTTTTAGTAAAGTTTTGAAGTGGGTGCATGATGGCACGGAGGTAATTGTGGGTGGAAGGGAGTTCCATAATTTGGCTATGGTGCAAGAGAATAGTGCTTCACCAGCAGAGTTATTGGCTTTAGAGATCTGCAAGTGATTTTTGCTGCTGGATCTTAGTGGTCTGGTTGTGCGATAGGGTTGGAGTAGATTCTGGAGGGATGGGACATTTAGTGGATGGTTTACTAGTTTGTGGGCGAGTGAGAGTTGATACCACTGAAGGAGGTGAGGGAGTTCAAGCCAGCCCAGTTCAGCAAGTGAGAGACAGTGGTGACTACATAGGATGCCCCTGTAGCGAATTTGGCGATTTTGTTGTAGCAGGTCTCTAGCTTGTTTAGATCGCATTGCCTTAGGTTGGTATATATTGGACGGGCATAAAGTAGGGTGGAGATAAGGTGGGAATTTGCTAATGAAATCTTTGCTGTTTTAGTGAGAAATTGCTTATTTCTGTATAATGCTCCTAGTTTTTTGTGGACTTTTTTTATGGTCATGGATATGTGAATGTCAAATTTTAGTTTATTGTCTATTTCCACTCCTAGCAATTTGGTGTGTTCAGTTGGGTATATAGTGGTGTTGTCTTTTGCTGTGATGTTAAAGTGAGAGTTGTTTTGAGTATGTTTGGTTGGTTGGAAGATGAGTAGTTTAGTTTTGTTTGGGTTGAGTATTAATTGTGCATCGGGTAACCAAGTTTCAACAGAGGAAAAGGCTTCCTGTGTGACTTTTTGCAGTTTTGGTAGGACTGGGCTGAGCAGATGATGGTCGAGTCATCTGCGTATTGTATGAGTGTGCCATGTTTTGTTGCAGAGGCTAGATTATTGGTGTAAACAGAGAAGAGTAGGGGTCCAAGGATGGATCCTTGGGGAACCCCTATGGAGACAGGTAGTTGGGGAGATATGTCATTCTGCCATACAACGGATTGTTGACGGTCAGACAGGTAACTCTGAAACCAGTTGGTGACTGATTGTGAGAAGGATAGGTTACTGATGACAGAGATAAGTTGTTTGTGTGGGACCATGTCAAATGCTTTAGATAGGTCTAGGAAAGTAGCAGAGGAGAGATAGCCATTGTTTTTATGCTGAAGGATAGTGTTAGTAAAGGAGAGTAAGGCAGTGGTGGTGATATGGTTTGGTCAGAAATCATGCTGAGTACTGGAAAGGAGGTTGTTAGTAAGGAGGTAGTCTGAGACCTGAGAGTGTATGCATCTCTCTAGTATTTTGGAGAGTGGAGAGAGAATAGCTATGGGGCAGTAATTGGTTAGTTCTGTGGAGGGTCCACCTTTGTGGAGGGGAATTATATGTGATACTTTCCACAGTGTGGGAACGTAACTTTCTGACAGAGATCGGTTAATCAAGATGGATACTGGGTAGGCCGGAGCATCAGCTGCAATTTGTAGGTATTCACTTGGGAGGTTGTCTGCTGCTAATTTGGTGGGTTTAAGTTTGGTTACGAGTTTTTTTATGTTGGGGGTAGGTACAGGAGAAAAAGAGAAGTCAGTGGGGAGATTACTAGTTGAAGGTGTGGGTTGGAGGGGAGGGGGGTTGTTTAGCTAGTGATAGTATGGTTTGGGTGAAGTGTGTGTTGAATGAGGTAGCAATATTTTCTGAGGAGTGAGGGATGTTAGGAGGAGGGGTACTGACTTTACCTGGGTGGAGGATGGAGTTTATGGAGGACCAGAATTGTTTGAGGCTGTGTTGTGAGGAGTCTAGGGCAGACTGGTAGTATTGGAATTTGTCCTGTTTAATTAGATTTTTGACTCTATTGCATAGTTCTAGGAATTTCTGTCTAGCTGAGGGGGTTTTGGTTTTGTGCCAGTGCTCCCAGGCTGTATCCATGTTTTTCATTTATGACTTAGTGGTTTTCTGTAGCCATGGGGAGGGTTGTGCTTTGGTTCTGGAAAATCTCATGGGGACATGGTAATTAAGGATGTTCAGGAAGGTAGTATTAAAAAATTCAACTGTGCCATCTAGACTGAGGTACTTTATAGGATGCCAGTTACATTCTTTGAGGGATAAGATGAATGTGAGTGGGTTAAAGTTTAGTTTTTTACGTATTTGACGGTAGATGACAGGTTTAGCTTGGTATAGGTATTTTTTGAGTAGGAATGTTGGGGAGTGATCACTGAGGCTATCTGATAAGCAACCTGTTATATATGACTGGGGACGCTTACTGACTAGTATCCAGTCCAGGGTAGTGTGCTTGCTGGAGTTTTTATTTATCCTGGTTGGTGACTGGACTAGTTGGGTGAAGCCATGAAGGTTTACATGATGGGTTTGATGGTTGCCAGAACAGGATTGCCAGTCAATATTGAAATCACCTAAAATGATAGTTTCTTGGGGGAGATGGTGGGTAGACCAGCTGAGGAGGTTTTGTAGTGGAGGGATGTTTTGGCCAGGTGGGAAGTAGCATCCAATTATGTTGATGGTTTTGTTTTGGTTTATTTTGAGGTTGGTATATATTATTTCTTCATTGCCTATTTGTGGAGCTGATGATTTTAAGATCTGGAATGTGAGTAGCAATTGGTGATTGACTGATTTGAAGTCTCATCTGAAGTATAAGAAGAAGATGGCGATGCTAATAAGACATTTTTCGATATTTGAGTATATTTAGTTAGAATGTAAAGAACAGTCATTTGGCCTAAAGCCATGTTGCTTGTCTGACAGAGTATTATATTTTATGATATATTCCATAATGTGTTCATAAATTAGCTTTTCTAAATACTTCGCCGAAGGTCATGTATTTGCTATAGGCTGATAGTCATTGGCTGCTTTTGGGAATCTATTTTGGAGTAAGGCTTTATCACCCTACATTTAGCATTTGGTGGAAGCTGGTTTGTGGTAAGTGTTAGGTTACAAAGTATGTTTCAATGGACTGCAGAGAGATTGTGCAACCAGCATGTCATAAGCTAGGATGCAGTGAATGAATGTCTAGGTTGTAGACATTGTGCTACCAGCATGTCATAAGCTAGGATGCAGTGTATGAATGTCTAGGTTGTAGACATTGTGCTACCAGTATGTCATAAGCTAGGATGCAGAGAATGAATGTCTAGGTTGTAGACATTGTGCTACCAGCATGTCATAAGCTAGGATGCAGTGTATGAATGTCTAGGTTGTAGACATTGTGCTACCAGCATGTCATAAGCTAGGATGCAGTGTATGAATGTCTAGATTGTAGACATTGTGCTACCAGCATGTCATAAGCTAGGATGCAGTGTATGAATGTCTAGGTTGTAGACATTGTGCTACCAGTATGTCATAAGCTAGGATGCAGAGAATTAATGTCTAGGTTGTAGACATTGTGCTACCAGCATGTCATAAGCTAGGATGCAGTGAATGAATGTCTAGGTTGTAGACATTGTGCTACCAGCATGTCATAAGCTAGGATGCAGAGAATGAATGTCTAGGTTGTAGACATTGTGCTACCAGCATGTCATAAGCTAGGATGCAGTGTATGAATGTCTAGATTGTAGTTGCTTTCAGGTAGTGCCCTGAACAGGTGTTTTGGTGACAAGTTTAAAGAAGACAGACAGTCACAGACAGATTACAGAGCTGTTTGAGGAGTAGAAAGTTCTTCAAAATTGAATAAAGCATAAGTGGGAAACGCCATGTTGAATCTTATTGATATTTGGTCTAATATTGTGTTTGAAGAGTTGGAAAAGAGGGCCTTAGTGCTGATTTCTCTATTTGCATTACAGAATTTCTAAGGGTATTTAAATAAGGTTGTTTGGAGTTGTATTAAGTAGGTTTTTTTAGCCTGACTGATGTTAGCTTTTTTGATTTCATGAAGTTTACAAAGTGATCCTATTTGGAGTAGTTTTTGGTGTGAATTTCCATTCTGACCACATTTTATTTCTATCCTTTATTTTTGTTTTAATTTAATCTGTTAATCAATTATTACATTTGCTTGATATTTTTTTATCTTTTTTAAAGGGTAAAGTCTATCTCCAATGGTGGTGAATATATCACAGAATGTGTCAAGTGCTACTGTTGTACATGTGCAACTGTACACTGGGTCCCAGTTAAACTGTGCCATTTTATTCGTCCAGTGGAACAGACTGCAGGCAAAAATACTTGTTGTGATAATTGTCTTTGGAGGAATTTACTTTGTTTTGAATGACAACCTAGTTAGAATAGGACACTTGATACTGGTGCTTGGTCATAGAACTTTTATGGACTCATTTTTTTATTTTATCAGTTGTCAGTATTGGAACTTTTCCCAGTCTTTGTATTAGGACGTATTCCTTTTTGCATTTTCTGTGTATGATTGACTATTGCACCTATCCCGTTTAGCTTTATCTGGACCTTTCCAATTTAGATTTAGGTCATCAGTAATAATTAGTTTATGACTGCCTGCCAATTTAAGCAGACTTTGTACGACATCTTGAAAGACAGCAATGGATGGTGGAGTAGGTATGAAGATAGATTAAACACATATATTGGCATTGTTACTTAAAAATTTATCCAGTAAAGTCCAGTTCTTGCTGGTACAGAGTAGTTTTAAGACTAAGTATGGAGTGTTTTGTAACTGGAGTAGCAACTCCTCTGCCCATTCTATACCTAGGAGATTAGCAGTGTAGATGTGGTAGTTGTATACTGTCTTATGCAAGTTGGTTGTCGCATAAGACAGTATTGCCTTTTAGCCATGTTTCCTTTATTGGTAGAATTTGAGATTTGTGTGTATTAAGCCGGGTTTCTAGAAGTGGCCATTTGTTATTAATACTGCAAATATTCATACAGCACACAATAAGACCTTTACATTGAGTGTTGAGTGTTAATGTTAGCATTCTGAGTATAAATATTAGGGCTGTTAGAGAGGAGTAATAAGGTAGAATTGAATCTGTTAGGGATAACAGTGACATTATCTGAATTATTGGTTGGTACAGTGTTAGAACTATTGTTAGTGTTAAAGAATGTTTGTGGGTTTGGGTTAGTTTGAATATCACCTGCTTGTAGAAACACTAGGGTAAGAACAAGCACAGCTAGTTTGTGAAGATGTTTTGTGTAAGTGCAGCAGTCGTAATTAATTAATAGTTTTGTAGTCCAAAATGCCTGAGCTGTGGTAAACATTGGACGAGAACCTTCCTCACACACACGCGCACACACATACACACACACACACACACACACACACACACACACACACACACACACACACACACACACACACACACACACACGCCCTACCTATCCTCTAACTAATCCCCTGCTCTCTGGCTGAATCTGTAAATGTCTGAAAATAAAAAATAAATAATGATGTCACTGAATGCACCTGTGTCATGAAATTCATCATAATCGGAACAGCTGATGACTGGGACAAGAACTTTTCTTTTACAGGTACATTAAGCAAATGTCTTAGTGGCTAGTGCATGTGATTGTCAAGATACCACTGAGAACCAATGCCATGCCTGGCCGTCAATGTCCTATTTGGATACAGGATGTCATTATTCTTTAAGAAAATGAGGCTAAGCTTAGAAAGTCCCCCCAGGTCGTTAGCCTACTAACAATCTATGAAACCCATTATTTATGCAAGACATGCTGTCTCTTTAAGGAAAATGTGGAGAATACAGAAAATGACAGCCCTGTACTTTTACATCAGCCTCACCAACAACATCAGTATGGATGATAGGACGATACTCACATCCTCAGGACAGATACTGAGTACTAGCAGGATGGTGAGGAAAGTAATGCTGCTCTTGCTTTACAAAAGAACACTGCTAGGAAGTATTTCCCTAGCATACCAGGTTCAGGAAAGGAGCCGACATAAAGAGCTGAAAACAGTCTTCTCTTAGTCTACAGAATGACAGCTGCCGGCCTGTCATAGTACAGTCAGGAACTACAGGAAGGGCAGTCTTTTGTCATAGCGGTTTCTGAATGCAAACTCTAACGCTTTTTTGTCACTGCCATCATATCGCAGATTAGATAAACTAGCATTCTCAGATTTGTAAGAAAATTGGGAGAAGACTAACAGTTTTGACTTCTACTTTTTTGACTGACTTTTCCATTCTGTACAACTTAACCACAGAAAGTGATGACCTAAGTTTAAAGTACTTACATATATTGTAACCTTTTTATAACAGAATGGATGTTCAGTGCTATAGAAAGAGCTGAAGCTGAGAAGTTGAACACTCCATCCTCATCTTGGATTGAGAGTACTTTTTCATATAGATATAGCTTATTCTGTCTACAATTACCTTCAGTGGAGAAAATGTAAACTGGGGTAGATGGAAAAGATTTTCAATATTGCATTCTTTACCTAGGGAAAAAAAAGAAATAAAGGTCATGTTGATACTTGGAGAGGCAATTTATGCCTCCTGTAGTTTTACAGAACATTTGGATAAAATGATATTCTGTGATAATGCATAGATAAATGGGAAAAATCTTTATCAGTTTGTAGTAAAATAAAAATGTTATGTGGTGCTAATTATATCTAAAACATGCTCAGTGCCTATGCATAGCTAACCAATAAAATATGATTCCTACCCCTTCTTTGAAGTAAAAGTTAAGTATCTACATACAACTAGGTAAAAATAATGCTATGTACCTTCTGGTAGCCAAAACAACCAAAGGTACAATGCCTAATTGCATATGTGCACAAATTAAGGGCATACATTGTCAACAAATCATGTTTATCTATGCCATTTTAAAAACAGGTGTATTTAACAACACTAAATAAAGTATAGTGCACCTGAAATTTTCAACATCAGTAAAAAAAAAAGAAAACTAAAATGTGTATATTTTTATCTGATTCCTTAGATTTAAAGATAATATTGCTTCAGAAAAAGCTATTATAATTTTAAAGATAGGAATTCGTAACTTGAAGCAGCAGACCCCTGTAATCTTGGGTATAGTTTGCTGTCTCTCCCTTTTACTGACTGCTCATTTACTAAACTTATAAATTAGGCAAGGAAAACTGAGCAATCATATTTCCAGCCACTGGTAGATCACATCTGTTCTATGATGGGGGGAAAGGCAGTGCAGGCCGCCTAGATCTCATATTCATTCACAGAGCTCACCTCTCACAGACTTCAAAATCCAGTATAAACTGCCACCATCTTGAAAAGATTTTAGCAGGGAAAACTGTCACGCACATAAATACTCCAAAAACAAAACAGTGAAAAAAGTTAAACACCAAAAACAAAAACTCTCCACTGAAATATATGACCAATTCTGCATAAAAATAATAAAAAGAAATACAACAACATAGTATTCAGGACTGTGCATAATTTAAAAGTACTTTATAGTAATATATGCACTAAAAGTCCAATTTAACTTCACTTCCTGATTACAAAAAGTAAAGAACACCAAAAAGTTGAGAAGGAATTCTGCTGAAGAAAGAAAGCATAAACCCACGAAACAGAAAATGGCACAGCCTAGGAGGATACAGAAAGTGAATGTCATGAATAAAAACAGTCATTGTTGCGAATGACATACACACACACACACACACACACACACACACACACACACACACACACATACGCGTGCGAGCGCGTGTGCACACACACACACACACACACACACACACACACACACACACACACACACACGCACACAAAGTCAAAAGATTTTGCCTGGCATAGTTTGACCTAAGAAAAAAATCTGAAGACACAGTACACATAAGTAAACCACTGTATGTATATAAATGTATATCAAAATAGAAGTAAAGCACACTAAAATTATTACAGAAACTCAAATAAAAAGGCAAAAAGCATATTATCAGCTAAACCAACTTAAGTAAAACGATGAGGGTAAAGGGAGCATTACGGCTCACCTTTTTTTTCCAATTCTTGGAAGTCTTAGGAGGTGCCACCAAAATTGTTACCCTTGTGTGTATGTGCATTAAGCATGGGGTAGGGGACAGCAATTCTCCTTGCAGAGGCGTAGCTAGCTAGCTATTCTTGCTTCCAGAACCCTCTCCTCAGGTTTGAGAAGCAAAAAAGCTCTTTTCTCCTTTGCAAACTGCTTACAATTGTTGCATGCAGCTGCTATGGTTTATGCCACACTCAGAGTGCTGCAGTGTTTCAATAATGCAATTCTGCCATTTGTGAAGACAGTAATGCACTGCACACAAGGAGCACTTCAGTGCTTCTGTTATTACTGCAAATGCAATACCAACATTCATTTCTGATGCTGGGAACTCATGAAAGACTAATTAGGATCTACAGCAGAGGCACTAATGTTGGGGCAAACAGTAAATGGAGGTGCAGCCTTTCTTTTTAAAAGCTTTTCACGTTTAAAATGCAAAAAACTTAAACTAAAACCAGAGCCAGGTCCTTTAAGGGAGTTCTTCTTTAATAACACCCACTGTCTGTTCTTCCCTGTATGCATTGACACATGTGCAGCTGTATCATACTCTTTTTCAGTGTTCTGGGCATTATTTAAATACAAGATGTGTGTGTGTTTTCAGCATTCCATGCATAATGTAAATAAAAGATGCTGATGGGGGGGGGGGGGTAGCATACTTCTCAAATCTGGATAAAGCCTAAAATAATGTAGGAGAAAAAGCCAAAAACTACAGACAGATTTTTAAATATTGCTCTTATAAACTTAGTTGCTAGAATAACAGCATTTGTGTTAGCATGCATTTTCTGAACAATATGAAGTCTGAAACTCAAATGTATGCCATTATTTAGAAACTTCGATCCTCTGTAATTTACCAGGAAATGAGAAATTCTGAGGAACAGACCAAAAATGTGAGGCAAAAAGATGGACATTCTGTGAAAATCTGGACAATTGAGAGCTAAGCAGGTTAGTAAATTTCTTCAGGCTCAAACCCTGTATCTTGGTTACAGGAATCAAGAGGGGGTGGCCAGTTGTTTTGTGGATGAGTGTAACTTGTCCTTTTCACTTGGTCTGTTTAATTTCCACCCTTAAGATACATCTGTATGAATAAATCTGAATATTTATGCTTTTTGGGGGGTTGGGAGTAACTTTGTCCTTTCTATATTATTTTAAAGGTTGGCAAGTGTATATTTGTGTGAAATAAATTTATTTTTTTTGGGGTGGCTATCTGTGCTATGAGCATGTATCCTCCATCTACTCAGCTGGAAGTCTTTTAATAAGGGCTGGCTAGTGCACATTTGTGCAAAATAAACTGGAATATTTATGCTTTTTTTCTTGGGAGGGGGTGGCTGATGAAATAACTGGTGCTCAGTTTAATGTCAGGCATTAATGACTAGTGTCCATTTGCATGAAATATGCTGCCATCTTTAGTCTCTCTCTCTCTCTCTGGATGTTGTATTTGTAAAACCAAGTTAAAACTATTCCTGATTTTGTAGATAGTCACTAAGATTGCTTCATCTTGATCTGTTCCTAATACAATTTGGGGTCAACTGTCCCCAAATCCCAAACTGCTGGGTCAGTTCTTAGGGGTCTGTTGTCAATGTTGTACTCGGCTTTCCAAAGAAGATGATAATGCATGTTTGACATTTAGCTTTAGTCCATGAATCTAGCACTAGTTATTTGTTAGGGACAATCCTTCCTGTAGGACGTCTGGGTCTTTGGGGGATTTGAACACTGCTCCTAGTTTGTTCCTTGCTGGCCATTATTTTGTTTTATTTCATGATTATTACTAGAAACAACTGTCATTGAGGAGGAAGTGTTACAAAAACTCCATGGGGGATTTAAAAAAACATTCTGCCCCTGGAGTCAAATATGTTAGGTATACCATTGATCTGCCAAGAATGTCCTCTAACACTTTGTACCAGGGACAGCTATCCCCTTCACCCCACTTTTGGCATGCCTCTTACTGTTTGTATATATTTGTCTTTTGGCTCTTGGATTTGTCAGACAAATGCTTTCTGTTGTGAATATTTTTGAGGCCATGTTACCTGGAAGGCAGTATACAT
This sequence comes from Protopterus annectens, assembly GCF_019279795.1. NCBI lineage: Eukaryota > Metazoa > Chordata > Ceratodontiformes > Protopteridae > Protopterus > Protopterus annectens. The sequence continues at coordinate 579,230,628 of NC_056734.1, read as the reverse complement.
GTTTATGAAGCACTGTGCTAATGATATAAAAGTCTCCTCATCTGGAATCATTCATCTGACAGAACTCAGTTGAGATATTATGTAAGGTGCACACCTGTTTTAAACTGGACTGATAAATAGCACACAACAGCTTAATAGAAGACTCCCTTAGATTTCGTGCCATGAAATTATCAGACCAATTCCACAGTTAAAAAGCTATAACACTACACAGCTATCAGTTAGTTAAAATGGGTGTAAGAACTACCTCACATTAAAATACACTACATAACATGTAATTATCATACATAAATTATTCAATTTGAAATTCAAACTGCAAAAAACAATGCAGATACCAATTTTATAAGTGCACTAAGGAACTTAGGAGTGTGCATGGTACAGATATTACCACATGCCCTTCAGGCTCATGCTCATGGCACCCTTAGGCATGGGATTATATCTGTACTATACACATTCTCTTACACCTTACTGCTTATATATATAACTACCAATCTATAACAACTTGTTCACACTGTTTTAACTATATATTACTTGATAGCTTTTAGAGGTTTAAAGTAGGTCTTCAGTGAAATAGTTTCTGCAGTACAACTAGTTACCTCCAGTGGTTACAGTTACAGAATATTTTCCTTTGTATTTTTACCAGAGTGTTTGTACTGATTCATAAACATTATTTTAATTTCAATAGAATAAGATAAAAGATAAAAATAAACACATATAATACACATATAATACACAATGAAGAAAAATATCTCCAGAACCAAAGTGAGTGTTCAGTTTTCAGTGCGTTTCCCCATTTATTGTTACCATACTGATATTACTATGCAAACAGCCCTGTATTTGGAAAACATAGTAGGAATATTTTTGATATAACATACATTTTTTTCCAAATATCTTTATTACATTTACACATATGACAAAGGCAATCTTACATTTATATAAATGAAAAACACACAAAATGATATCACTTTAGTGGCAAAGAGTTTATATCATAGACACCATCGAAGCAACTGTAGTTGTAAACATTATACATCACTTATAAACCGGTCATTGTCAGTTAAGCATTATATAGCTCATTCAAATCCTGCCTCTTAAACCTCATTCCTGCTCTGCATATATCATTCACACTATTCCAGTTTTTTCCTATGTAGTTTGCCCCTTCCCTTTTCTAAAGATCCCAATTCCAGTTGTTTTATCTCTGTTACTATATTCACTACTTCTGGTAAAGTTGGTTTAGACTTTGATTTCCATTTTCTAGTAACTGCTTTTTTGGCAGCCACCATAATTAGACTCAGCAAGGCTTTACTATGTCTAGACATTTCCGATTCTGTAGCATAACTCAAAAAAATCATCTCCCCAGTCAATCCAATCTGTTCATCCAGCATCTCTGACAGAGCAGTCTGCAGGGAATCCCAAAAGTCTACCAGCTCATCACACTTCTAAAAAATATGTCCCCAGCTACCTCTTTCCTGCCCGTCACACCTCCAACATTTGCTATCCACCTGATGAAAAATTTTTTGGAATCTACTTGGGGTACAAAAATACCTATGTAAACACTTCTAGGCAAAGATTCTAAATCTTCTAGACTTTGTTGCATATTTGGGAGATATACATATATCCTCCCATTGTCTGTTTGTAAATTGCTTATCCAGGCTCTATTTCCAATCCTTTCTAAGCTCCTGTTATAATTATCATGCAATATTTTTTATGCTTTACAAATTATTCCTTTTTTTAATGGCAGCTTCTGTTCTAGATTCTGTTAAAAACTCTACCAGTGTTGGTTTTTCATTTAGGAGCCCCCTGTTTCTTTCTCTTTGCCTATACTCTGATATCAATCCTTGATAGGGAAGGCAATCTCTAACCTGCAGTCCAAATAGATTCCTGGCCTCTTCCCATTCTATTACCTTTCCTTTTCTAGTTATTTGCTGACAATACCTTGGTTCCTTTGCCAGTTTTCTCCAATAAATTCCACCCCCCTCTTGCCTATTATCTGTATCCCAGACTACAGTCAACCCTATCAGCAAAATCTCTTTTTTCCATTCTTGTGCTGATTTGGTTCTTAGAATACACTATGCAATTCTATGAATATAATACTCTGTATGATTTTTGGTTGTTCTCCTTAAGAGTCTGCATCCAAAATCTCATTCTCTCCTTATTTATTGAGCTTCCTCCCTCTGTCAGCATCAATCCTTTCCGCTTTGAATTATAGTTTTCTGTTTGTGTTATGTATAACAGCCTTAATTGTGTTGCTGTAAAATACCTCCTCAAATTTGGTAATCTTAGTCCACCTTGTTCTATTGGTAGAATCATCTTATCCCACTTGACTCTTGCTTCCTTCTCTTCCCAGATAAAATCCTTCAACTCTTTTTTAATTTCTATCTACAACCCCTCTTCTAGTTGATAAAAGTATGCCTGACCTGTATATAAGACTAAAGGAACTAAAAACATTGTAATGGCTTGTATCTTGGTATCCATATCTATATAACAAAACTTCCATTTTCTCAAATTTTGCATTATCTTCTGTTTAGTCTCTTCCACATATCCTTAGTTACCACCACAGAGTCATTTCTTATCCATACTCCTAAATACTGCATTTTATCATGTCTCCATAAATATGGATATTGTTGTTAGTAGACCTTTTAAGATATGGATATATGAACATATTTTGCATATCAAGAACAAAAAAATCTACTAATGCACTTTATAGACATGTTGAAAGATATGACACTCATAACTTTATTTTTTTAATTATTGAGCAGGTTAAAAGAGATTTACAAGGGTGGGTAATAGATGAACATCTAGATAAGGATGAATTGAGATGGCAGATTTTATTGGATGCCAACTATCCTGGATTAAATGATAGTTGTTCTATTACCTCTTTATTAAAATTGATGTACTATGGTATTAAGTGACTTAACATATATTTTATTTTATTTATTTTTAATGTCTATTTAAGAAGTTTTAACTTTAAATGCTTGTTAATTGTATAATGTGACATTAATAGGAGGAATATAAAATGGGTGTGTTTTTTTAACTTTTGTGTTGTTCTGATTAAGTTCTGTCCAAACGAAAGTGCTTACCAATTTATTAAAGCTACACTTGTACCCATTTGTGGATTGCTTCCTTGAAGTTTGCTCACTGGTTTTATTGTTCTTGGTATGGATATTGTTGGACCAATTCATGTGTGGGTACATAATTTACCACTATTGCTTTTGTTTCAACTTCGTTAATTTTGTATCCTGAGAAGATTTGAAACTGTCTTAAAATGTTCCACAGCACTGTAATGTCCTTTTCTGGTTTTGTCATGCATAAAATAATATCATCTGCAAATAGAGACAGCATTTCCTGACTACCATACCAATTATATCCTTGAATTTCTGAATCCCTTATTTTCTTTGCCAATGGTTCTAAATATTATGCAAACAGCAAAGGTTAAAGAGGACAACCCTGCCTCATTCCTCTACTCAAGCAGAAATTATTGAGAGGACCCCACCCACTTTAATTTGCACCTCCAATCCCTCATATATTCTTCTAATCAACCGTATAATTGTATCAGGGAAAGCAAATGCTTCCATTGCCCTGCTCATAAAGTCCCAGTCTACTCTGTCAAATGCTTTCTCTGCATCAAGACCCACCAATAAAAGTGGAACTTTCTTACATTCTGCTTCCCTCTGGATCATCAATGTTCTGTTAATATTGTCAAATGTTTGCCTCCCCTCCACAAAAACACACTGATCCATATCTATCGATTTTGATATCACTTTTTCCATTCTTTTAGCCACTATAGACATAAACACTTTATAATTGTGGTTTAGTATTGAAATGGGCCTGTATGAAGCTGGAACTAATGGATCTTTACCCTCTTTAGGTATTACCGTTACCACTGCTTTCTTCCAGGATGTTGGTACTTTTCTTCCTCTTAAAATACTGTTAAACAAAACTTTCCAGATCTTTATCAGTTTTCCCTCCTAACTTCCACATTTCCACAGGAATACCATCTATTCCTTGGGACTTTCCTGTAGATTGGCTATACATAGCCATTTTTATCTCATCCCTTCCTAGCCTAACAATGTTCCAAAAGCATCTTCTTTGTTAGAGCAAATTAAATTGTTTAAAGACTGCACATATATATGGGTCTACCTCTAAATTTTAAAGTTTCAAAACTTCAAATTTCTTATGGTTGAGATCATAAGATAAAAGTTTTGAAACTTCAAAATTTAAATTAAAAAAAAAATCTTTTTTTTTTTATTACATTTGTGCACCCCCCACACCGCTTGCTAATTAAATATACCAACTCCGAGATCGCATTACAGCAAGGAAAATGGTAACTATACTGTTCTGCGCTTTATGACAATCTCCATTTAAACTGTTCAAAGTTTCAAAACTTCGATCTTATGGCCTCAACCATAAAAAATTCAAAGTTTTGAAACTTCAAAATTTAAAAGTAAACTATATATATATATATATAGAGAGAGAGAGAGAGAGAGAGAGAGAGAGCTTCAGTAGCTTCAATGAATATTTCCTTGCGAAAGCCTGACATTCTAAACTAGATGTGAATGCCATACAGCAAAGCCTGGCACATCAGCAATACGTCTTGTGGTGTCTTGAATAAGAAGTTACTCACTCCATATTATTCCTGCTGTTCTTTTCAGACTCTGGTTTACATATATGGATTTTCACACCATTTACCATTCATTCTGTAAACACAACAGTATTTCTTTGAATTATAAAGATGCCCTTTTGATACCACCAGATGTCAGTATAAGCTTAGCTAGTTTTAGTCACATAAAATAAATTTCAACAGTTTCTGTCCTGTGGGTTGTTACTAGGTAGGTTCTTGTGTTTATTAATTCTGAAAAGCAATTTGAAGCTTGTTATATTGTCTTCCTCAGATGAAAAAATCAATAACTTTTTAAGTGTGTGTGTGTGTGTGTGTGTGTGTGTGTGTGTGTGTGTGTGTGTGTGTGTGTGTGTGTGTGTGTGTGTGTGTGTGTGTGTGTGTGTGTGTTTGTTCTTTTCAGGTATACCAGCATTCTCTTTTACGGAGATATTTTTGTCACTTCAGGGGCATCTTCCCTAAACTTGTTCCAGAAGATGACATCTGGCTTTAATCATATCTGGAACTGAATCTTTTGTTATGAAAGCTACAGTCTCTTACTCAAATGCATGAAAAGACTTCATGAGCCTGAATACTGATTTGGAAAGTTCTTCACATATCTAAATCTTAAAATAAAGCTATAGTTCAAACAGAAAAACATAAACACATATACATACACAGCAGTCTACTTTTGAATCATCTAGCTGTCATGCACTTGGCGTTCCCTAATGTAAAATCTAAAGGTTTCAACTAGTGCCATTTACCAGACTAGTGCAGTGGCCGATGTAAATGCTACAGTATCACCTTACATTCAAAAAATTTCCATGAGGATATCAAAGGAAAAGAACTTGGACAGAACAGAACCTGATAAACATTTTCTAGAGAATTCCTTGTAAGGAAATAAGAAACTACTTGCGCAATATTATGGCAATTAAGAAGCAGTTTGCATATCATTTCACATGCAGAATGCAAATTATTGTGTATTGTGAAACTAAAGCAGGTATAGACTGAAACACATGCAAATTATCTGCAAACATGTTACTCAGTTCCCACCTGTGTGGTGCAGAGGGATAACACCCTGAATAAGACCAGAAGACACATGTTTGATTATCGGCTCATGTGCAGGAAGAACTAAGCATGGGAGGGTAAGAATGAATGTCTAGCCTGTAATGGAGAAAGGATCTAGTGGTCTTTGTTGGCTGATTTGCTCCCATTCAGGTGAATGCCTGCACAATATGCGGGTTTGGTGATTCTAAGCTTGGAATAGTAGTCTTCATGAATCAAGTGTGTTGTTTGTTGGTGGGGACATGCCTGTGGGGCATAAGGTGCCACCGCAGTGATGTGGTTGTCCACGTCAGACATGAAAGGTATCATTAGGGCCATTCCAGAAACACCCCTCAAAGATGCCTGAGTGAGGGCATCGCTATAGATTGCTCTTGCCCTGGGTGATGGTGATTTAATAGTCAACAGGCATGGGGTAGCAGAAAAATTTACCAAAACAAACTGCACAGAACTAGGGCATACCACATGGAGAAGATGACAATACAGGAGAATTTGCAGCAGCAGTAGCCTTTTAATGTTATGAATACAGAGAGGAAAAACAACAAATAGACAGATTTCAGGTATTATCACTGCTCCTCTGTTAATGTATTCAGTGCAAAACCAACTTCTAAACATTGTCTCCTAAAAGGAGCTTGCAAAATATGATGTATGATGCAACTGCGCTCTTATCCTTCACAGACTGTATCAATAAAAATCATAATAATAACCTACTTTCCTTAGCTCTATTCTTAGACCTCTCCAAAGCCTTCGACACAGTTAACCACCAACTCATGTTAAACATTCTCAAATCTCTCTCCTTAGACACTCTAACAGTCCAGTGGTTTAATTCCTACCTAGAAAATAGACAGCAAGCAGTTCTCTGGGACAATCACTTATCCTCACAGCTTCCCATCACCATTGGAGTCCCACAAGGCTCTATTCTGGGACCCCTCCTCTTTTCCATTTTTATTAATGATCTGAAAACGTCCCTTCCACAATCCTCCTGCATTCAGTATGCATATGACTTGACACTTATCTGTGCCGCAGTTTCTTCAGCTGAGCTGCAGTCTAGTACCCAAAAAGTATTTACATCAGCTGAAAATTGGTTCCATCAGTACTGTCTCCTTCTTAACCCCAAGAAAACTAAATTATTACTGTTCACTCCAACACAGAAGTCCTCTCCTATCAACTTTACAATTGTATCTAACAATAGCACAATTATATCACCTGACTCTAATACTAAACTTCTAGGAGTCACATTTGATCACAATCTTAACTTTGACGCACATATCCACTTAACCATTAAATCAGTAAATAGAAAACTTGGCTTTCTCTATAGGCTCAAACCCTTCCTTACACCTTCAGCCAGGACTACTATAGCACAAACACATCTGATCTCTACCCTTCTCTACACCTCTTCTATTTTTACCAATCTATCAAAATCCAGTTTTAACAAACTGGCAACCTCATACAATAACATTGCTAGATTTGCCACAGGTGTTCCATTTCGTACCCACCATTGCATAAATCTTAAACAACTAGGCTGGCTAGAATTACAAAACCAGCTGCTGCCTCAACAACTGACAATCATCCACAAGATCTTGTATCACCCCACAAATACTCCCATACTCAGTAACCTTATCACCCCTTATAAAAACCTCACAACCCTTCGCTCAGCTAACAAGCTACTAGTCGCCTCCCATAAATCACACAATAAATCTGGTGACTGCCTGTTTGCTAACACTGTTGGTTTTAATTGGAACAAGCTTCCTTGTGAATTGACCTCACTGGTATCGACACCCCTCTTCAAGAAGCAACAAAACACTTTCCTGAATTCCCGTTGGCTATGGCCATGTACTAACCCTGACTGACACTTGTGTTTGGCCTCTTGCCTTATTACTGCTGCAAAAGTACTACTATTACTCCTATACCTTTCTTCTCCTCTGGCTATACATTCTTACTTACATAGATAGTTTTTCCAGAAACAAAACGTTATTTTTGTGATCTGTGATTATCCTTTACTCCTTTTTACTTCAGTGTATACCTGGTACAAATGCGTTAACAGAGTCTGTCTTTTTGTTATTTCATCTTTGCATGTTAACCTTTCACAGTGTAGCAATTACTTTTGTAATGGTGCCCTCCACATTTATGCAATGATTCAAACTGATTTTACTGTGTGAGCTTTTTATACTTGCTAAAGTATATAACTTGTAGTGGAGCTTTTCTCCCCGGGCCGCTACTGAAAATGGACATGTATCCAGTTAGACGAGCCTGGTCAACAAATGTAAAATAAAATTAAAATAAATAAATAAGTATATCTGTTGTTAAGATGTTTATATAACTATAATATTCAGTGTTAACTGGAATATGATAGAAACTGCTTTCTCAGCACACACATTTCACAAGGGTACAAAGAGTTGTTTGCTTATATTAGTGCATTTTATTGTGCTGTATACATCATAAAATTGTATAAATATCTCTCTCGGAGAATGGATTTCCATCAACAGAATCTCTGATGTAAACAGCACTGACAGTCAGACATTAGCAAACATTAAAAAGAATGGTGCGGGATCTTTTTTTTTTTTTTTTTTTTTTCGGGAGAAAGAGGTCTGCACACCTGTCATGCAGGGTCCTTCCCTTTGGATCCTTCAGATCTAACTTACAACTTCACTAATTGGCTCTGTGCTAGGGAGAGGTTAAATCCCTAAGTGCGGCAACTTTTGCCTAAGTGCAAGCTCTTTCATGACAGACAGCATTTTTTTTAATCTTGCAGGCATCACAGAAGTAACAGGTAGATAATCCAGTCTTAACCAATAGTCCTACTTCCAAGACAGACAGTACAGTCCACTGTTATATACGTAATACGTATTGTGTTATAACAATGATTGTTAATACGATGCACTGTTACAACAGTGACTGCTAATATAGACTTGTCTTTCTGCTGTGAAATCACAACTTTCTGAATATCACTGTACATATACAAGCATATGTTTGCACATACTTCTAACCATATTATCAAGGATGATGGCCCTAATACAATCTACGACTAGATCTCTCAAACACTGAGTTTGCAGCACAGGACTGGTTCACATCTCAAGTTTTGACATGTTGCCCTTTTAGGAACAGCAGTATCATAATACTTCTCACATTCTAACACATTCTAACACATTCATTAATAGGGGATAACACACACACACACAAACACACAAACACACAAACACACACACACGCACACACACACACACACACACACACACACACACACACACACACACACACACACACACACACACACACACACACACACACCTGTATCAGTATCTTCATTCGTTCATCTGTTTATCTCTCTCTCTATCTCTCTCTCTCTATCTATCTATCTATCCATCTATCTATCTCTCTCTGTCTGTTTGGATGTAATGTGTGCATGTGTGTATATTGAGATATCTAACTATACCTAAACAAGGCAGCAGAGGCACTTTATCCACAGAATAATGACAGAGGGTAAAATAACAGCTCAGTGGTACAGACTCTTCCCCAGTCAAATTCATTGCCAGAATCTGCATTTGTGGACCCTCACAGGGTGTATCTAATTAATATGCTGCAACTCTGACAGCAAAATAATAGGGAGCAGGACATAACAGCTTTACTAAAACTGAAGCATTCTCTCATAACAGTTTAGGTTTAGTCCCAAAATAAATTCAAGGTGACCTTCTCTTGTCTAGATGATCTGCAGATTTCCTTTATAGGTAAATACTAGGCAATCAGTCTACAGACTATTACATGGCTAGCCAATAACCAGACAGAGACCAAAAGTGAGAATCAAATCCTGTAACTTATGTCTGTGAGGTAAACACTTTAACCATTATGCGAACTGCCAACCCCTTTATCCATTGAATAGCAATATCTGCCTCTAGTGTTCATTTTACTATAAGACGTATCTTTCCCTTTGTCAGATCTGTAACAGAGCAAGCTATAGATGCAAAATGGGGCATAAATTTTCAGCAGTACCCAGCTAACTCTAAGAATGCCCTCACTTTCTTCTTACTGCCTGCACTATGCCTATTTCTCACAACTTCTAGCTTTTTTTCTGGGCCCTGAAAATTCCCCTTCCCTTTACAGACCCAAAATATCTTAACTTCATCATGCCTAACTTTCTCTTACAGGTATTGACTGTTAACATGGCTTACATTAGTCAGGTAGCAGTGCCAGTCCTCAGACTATATGATAGGATGTTTCCCACATAACTTAAAAGGCCTTAACCCTGTTAAGGCTTTTTGTACTTCCCTTATCGAAAACAATTGATGTGATATCATTAACTAGTCCCAGTTTGTACCCCTTCCTAAATAACGTTTCTCGACATGGATTTTAATGCTTAGTTAAAGCACTTCACTAGCCCATCTGTCCAAGTATGGTACATTTCAGGCTTTTAATTGTTTCACCTTAGCACTGGTACAGTCAGTGTATTATAAGAGACATAAATAAAGTCCTCTGGACAGTGAGCATTTCCTTAGGTATCTGAACTCTAGAAATTAATAAGGCTAACTCCCTAGCTATAGATTTAGCATTAGTCTTATTTAGGGGAATAGCCCCAAGGTACTAAGTTCCATATTCAAAAACAAATGTATTGAAACCAGTTGATATATCTTACTAATAGCCCATCAAAGTCCACAGCTATATGTTCATATGGCATCTCTGTAATAATCAATGGCATCAAAAGATTTTTAAATCCTAGGTGAGATCCTGTCTTCTGATATTCAGGCCTTCCGGCACAGAAATTCTGAAATTCTTTCATTATTCCTAGGTAGCATAACCTAAGATTTGCGCATTTAGTCTCATCCATTTGTAGATGTCCCCCAAGGTCATGATTATTTACGAAATGAGGACTATATTTCTGAAATGTACTACAGCCTTGCTATCCTTGCTTAATCTGTACTGTTAATCATTTTGCAACTCAATGCATTTTTAACTGTGTGTTTTTTGACACAGTGCCTTTCAACCATGGAGCCTCTACCCAGTTGGACCTCTACCCATTTCCTCTCATGTGTCGAACTACTACCCATATCTACTAGGATGACAGCCATCTGGGAGGGTTATCATTTAGGAAGCCATGAGAGCTACATGAGTCCTCAATTGCATCTTAGCATTAAGAACATTTTTTAAAGTTATTTATATATTTTTTCCTTACCCTAACCATCCCCTGGGTGGGGGGAACATGTGGCTTGTATCACCATGGTGATGAAAATGTCTTCTTCTATGCAAAGGCTTTTTCCCATGCACTTGCTCAATGAAGGCAAAACTCAATCAGTAGCTTGGTGCACCACACAGATGCCCTGCGGTCTCAGGCCTGCCTCCTTCTACAACTGATAAACAGCCTTGCCTTCCTCCCCCCCAGGATTGGCACATCCTTCCTGCCATTAATTGAACTCAAGTCACCTGGGACATAATAAGGGCTTGATCATTTAAGCTGCTTTACCTGATTTTGTAAATAAAAGTATGGATAAGAAGTGGAAACATTTTATTCAGCTTCTTCTCCTACAACTCTAGCTATATGCCCCCTTGCTCTGCTCAAAGTGTCATCTTAACATTCTGCCTTTTTAAAGTTTATCCACATTAACCAGAGGTCAAACAGCAGTGGGGTTTCCTTGAGATCAATCTGCTGTGATGCAGAGAGCACTATCTCTTCTCTTAACAATAAGTTGGCTGGGTATCAACATCTGAGACTTCTCTTAGCAAAGACAGCTCCTACCAGCTTTCTTTACTGTCCGCTGCTGTCACTACCTTATTCTTTCTTTCTTCTTCATTTTTGTTTATGACCCTGATGCTTAGAGCCCTTCGACTACTGCTTAATCATACCTCTCAACTGTACAGATTTTCACACAATATCCAGAGTTTTGCGACATATTTTTAGTCTGTTCCTCATAAAAATTCTGGGTTTTTTTGGGGGGGGGGGGGATCACTGAGAAGATCTAAGGATAAATAATGACATGTATTTGAGTTTCAAACTTCATATCCTTCAGAAAAAGCATGCTAACATAAATCATGTTAGTCTAGCAACATTCTAAGTTTATAAGAGCAATATTTAAAATGTGTCCCTATTTTTGGACCTTTGTCCCCCCATTGTGTCAGGCTTTGTCCAGATTTCTTGAGCTTGGAGGTTGAGAGGTATAGGTCATGTGTTTTGGTTTTCTTGAGCTTAGAGTTTGAGAGGTATAGGTCATGTGTTTTGGTTTTCTTGAGCTTAGAGGTTGAGAGGTATAGGTCATCTGTTTTGGTTTTCTTGAGCTTAGAGGTTGAGAGGTATAGGTCATGTGTTTTGGTTTTCTTGAGCTTAGAGGTTGAGAGGTATAGGTCATGTGTTTTGGTTTTCTTGAGCTTAGAGGTTGAGAAGTATAGGTCATGTGTTTTGGTTCAAGAGAAATATCACAAGGCTGTGTGCAATGTCATCTTAACTCTCACTATACAATAGTTTCTCCGTTTGCTTTTCTTCTCCTTGGTGCTCCCTGTTTCTCTCTGTTTCTGAATCACTGGATAACAGCCTCTCAATATTTTCTTCTTTATCATGTTCTCCATCTGCAAGTGATTTATCTTCAGTTTTACTTTTCACCTTATGAATGAATATTTGTTTCCAGGAGCCTTCTTTTATTTGAGGTGTCTGTATTCCACTGACAGAAATGAGTTTAGAACTGTGACCAGGTACTGTTTCTTCCTCCTGTACCAGCCAAATGAAGTCTTTCATTTTTAAAGCCTTTATTAAATTAGCACTTAAAACATAGGAAAACATAATTTAATATAAAAGAAAATGAACCATATTAACATGTTTCTCGTTATACACCACGCATAATCTTTTTTTTTATAACTATCATCATGTCAACATTACATAAATTGCTAAATTCCTGCCTTCTCTTAGACCTCATAGGTTCATAGGTAGGTACTAGGCTATTTGCCCTAGGGCCTATATAAGCCTAGCCAAAAAATGTACCCTGGCTTTCGCCACCCAAGAAAATTATTTTCCTGTGCCCCTGTCGAGCAGAGCCACAGAAGTGATCCCTGGGGTGAATTTCCCATTCCCCATCCAATCATCAAGATTTTTCTTGAAGAGTGTTAATGAGGAGCTTTGTTTGACATAGATAGGTAGTCTGTTCCAGAGTATGGGAAGTCTCTGAGGCAGGAATGTATCCCTCCAGCATGTTCTGTTTATTGTGGTGACAAGGTTTAGGTCCCTAGAGCGTGTAGCTCGGAGGAATTGGGATTTCTTTAAGTGGAGCATGTCCAACAGCTCTGGGTTTGACATAGCTTTGTATGTTAGGCAGAGATCGCCCCTGAGTAGGTGATATGTGATGGAGTAAAGCTGTAGTTTTTTGAGACGGTCTGCATAGGGCATCTGTTTGAGGCCAGTAATCCTCTTTGTGAGGTATTTCTGTGGCCTTTCCAGTTGTAGATGTCTTGTGAGGTACATACCAAAAGGGGTGTTGTACTCTATAATGGGTCTAATGAGTGATGAGTAGAGGAGAACAATGACCTCTTTTTTTCTGGATGAGAAACCTTTTGTGATGAGGTGAGCCATGTAGAAGGATTTCCTGACCACTGTGGCAATGTGATTATCAAAGGAGAGACTACTGTCCACCTGTGTCCCAAGGTCTCTCACATTTTCGGTGTTAAGTAGACTACCAGCTATGTGGTATTTCATGGGTACAGAGTTTTTGCCAAAGGCATTTACTTCTATGTAATTTGCTTTCCACTTCCAGTTCTTTCATCTCTGTTAACAATATTCACTACCTCAAACACAATTGGTTTAGATTTTGATTTCCATTTTCTATTTCCCCGCAATTTGCAATACTTTAACCTTTTTAAAGCAGTTATTGAATAATCACTTAAGACATATGTAAACATACATTTATATAAAAGAAAACAACCCGAGTTAACAATGTTCATAGTTACAAACATGTATCATATACATACTTTTATACAATTATACATCAATCCAACATTACATAAATTGCTCAGTTCCTACCTTCCCATAAACCTCATTCCTCCTCCAAAACATTCTTCTGCATGTATTGTTTCCACAATTTCAATTTTTTTCTATGTAATTTGCTCATACTGTTTTCTAAAGATCCCACATCCAGTTCTTTTATCCCCGTTACATTGTAGTGAGCTACTTCAAATACAGTTGGCTTTAACTGCGATTTTTATTTTCTAGTAATTGCTTTTCGGCAGCCACCAGAATTAACCATAACAAGGCCTTACTGTGCCTAGGCAATTCAGGTGTAGCAGCTCAAACAAATCATTTTCTTAGTTGTTTGATCACCTAATATTTCTGATAGAGTATTCGGTAGGGAATTTTTAAAGTTTGCTAACTCATTACACCACCAGAATACATGTTCCCAGTTACCACTTTCTTTCACATCAGACCTCCAACATTTGCCATCAAACTGAAGAAAAATTCTTTAGATTCTGCTTGGGGTATAAAAATACCTATGTAAACACTCCCAAACGAAAATCCTAAACTTTCTAGACCTTGTTGCGTACCTGGGAGATGCACATATATCCACTCATTGTTCCCTTGTAAGTTATCTAATCTCTATTCCCAATCTTTTCTAACCTCCTCTGATTGATTCTAATCATTACTGTGCAACATTTTATATGCTGTAATAATTATTCCTTTTATAACAGCAGCTTTGGTTACAGACTTAACTAAAAAACTCTACTAGAGCAGGTGTTTCAATTCTATTCATTTCCCTTTGCCTATACTCTGATATCAATCCCTGGTAGGGAAGGCAGCCTCTAGTCTTTTCTTTTTGGCCTCATCCCATTCTATTACAGTCCCCTCTTGTTATTTACTCCCAATACTTTGGTTCCTTTTCCAATTTTCTCCAGTAAATTGCAGCTCCCTCTTGTCCATTTTCTGTATCACTATTTGCAGTCATCCCTATTGGCAAAAATTTCTTTCTCCCTTCTCATGTTGGCTTAGCTATTAGAATACTTTCTGACACTTTATGAATATAATATTCTGTATGGTTGTTGTTATTTTCCTTAGGAATCTGCATCCAAAATCTCACTCTCTCCTTATTTCTTGAAATGCCCCCTACTTCATCACCATCCCTTTTCACTTTGAATTATAAATCTCTGCTTGTATAATGTATATGAGCCTTAATTGTGTAGCTCTAAAATATCCTAAGTAGGTAATCCTAAACAACTTGTTCTAACTGAAGGATAATCTTATCCCACTTAACCCTTGCCCTCTTCTCCTGCCAGATAAATTACTTAAACTATTTATTAATTATTGCAGAACTTCTTCTCTGGTTGATAAAAATATGCCTAACCTGTTTATAAAACTAAAGGGACTAAAACATTTGTATTGCTTGTATCTTACTATCCATATCCTTAAACAAGAACTATCAGTTCCTTGTTTTTTGTATTATCTTTTGTTTGGTCTCTTCCCACATATCCTTAGTTGCCATAATTAGATCATTTTTAATAATACTTCATTGTATTGAGTCCCCCTAAATACGGGCATTGCTGAACCAGTTCATATATGAGAACATACTAACCTTATTTATTATTAAATCATGGAATGCAAATGTTTCCATTGCCTTTCTCATAAAATCCCAGCTTACTCTGTTGAATGCTTTTACTGCATTAAGACCCACTAACAACAGCAGTATTTTCTTATGCTCTGCTTCCTTCTGGTTCATCACTGGTCTGTTAATGCTCTCAGATGTTTGCCTCCCCAATACAAAAATCACATTGATCTACATATATCAATTTTGGCAACATCTTTGCCATTCTTTTAGCTAGTATAGACATAAACTGTAATCATGGCTTAAAATTAAAATGGGTCTCTATGAAGCTGGGTCTGATGGGTCTTCATTGTGTTTAGGTATTACAAACTCCACTGCTGTTTTCCAAGATGTTGGTGTTTCCCCTCCTTTTAAAATAGTGTTAAAGAAAACCTTCCTGATCTTTATCAATTTCTTCACCCCTAACTTCATAAACGTCTGCGATAATACCATCCTTTCTTAGAGACCTTACTGCAGATTGATTCTATGTCACCATTTTTATCCCATTTCCTCCTATCTTAACATTTAATTGTTAAGCATCATCTACCTTGACATACTTACAGACTTGCATAAATATTTCCATGTGTGCTATTTCTTGATTTTCATATTTCTCTGCATCATACACATTTTCATAACATATCTGGAATATCTTTAATATCTCTACAGCAGCTCTGATATTTTTCTTGTTCTAAGTATGGTGACAACTCTTTCTAGTTTTTGTTGCCAAAGTTGTTGTGTTAAATGTTTTTTGTGCTTTGGAGTTATTATAAAAAAAAAAAAAAAAAAACAGTTGCTTTGCAGCAATCTTTCTAAGCTAATTCATATTATCCAGATACTCCTTTATTTTCTCTTTAGTACTTTGCAACTGCACCTCGTTTTATTCAGTGAATTCCCCCTTATTCTTCAATACGTTAACCTTTCTCGGCCGCTCTAAATAATTCCTTTTACTTCTTACCCGTATCACATGTTCTTTTATTTCTGCCCTATTTTAAACTCCATTTTCATCTTATCCCACTCACTCCCTATAACATCTGAAGAAATTTCTATCTTCTGTAATAACTCTCAAATAATTTCCACTACCCATTCCTTAAATTC
This sequence comes from Protopterus annectens, assembly GCF_019279795.1. Classification (NCBI taxonomy): domain Eukaryota; kingdom Metazoa; phylum Chordata; order Ceratodontiformes; family Protopteridae; genus Protopterus; species Protopterus annectens. Next base: position 579,214,341 of record NC_056734.1, on the reverse strand, counting down.
TGCTTGTTACTGTACTGCTCTTAGGTTGTTTTAACAGTATTCTGACATTTCCTAACCTCCTCTGATACTGCAAAAGTGGTTCTGAGTTTGCCAAAGTTCTCCTGAGCCTGCCAAAATATTTCTAAGTTTTGCAAAGTTTTTGTGTGTTGTGAACATTTCCCAGGGTTAATACACTTATTTCCAAGGATTCCTGGTATTGCAGAAATTCTGACTTCTGCTGTAAAACTTTTGTTACTACACTTGAGCTCAAAACCAATTCATTTTACATTAAAATGGTTATTTTTCACTATGGTGGGAGCAAAGAGCAGAATTCAACCCATCCAAATTGGGAACTTCTGGTCAAAAGCTTATTGTGTTTTTATCTGATTGGTTTAACATTGTAAAGGTCTTTCATTCTGCCTGTATAAAAGCCTCAAATTGACTCCCTGTGGTTCCATATAAACAATCCTCTCCAGTTTAAAATCCTCTACAAGAAACAGTCAGTGGTTTCCCACTGTTCAAAGCTGCTTGAAGAGCTGCCAGTTTGTGCAGAGGGCAGTGCCACTGCAGATCATCTAATAGCATACTACTAAACACTTTCACTTTGACCTTTAAGTGCCTCTCCCATGCTCCTTCCCATCTAGAAATAGTTTTTCCTTGCCTTACATAGCATAGGCTAGATTCAGACCTGCTGAATCTGGACTGTTTGATTATCACTGTGCACTTAAACCAGCCATCTTACATTAAGAGGGCCCCTTGCACCTGTGTGGCAGAAATGTGTAGCTCAGGACCCATCTAAGTTGGGGATTGCTGGAGAAATGCTCAGTTTGGGGCTTTCCCATTGGTAGTTGTGCTAAAAAATGTTTAAATTTGCTGTATATAAACCTCGCATTTGCGCAGATTTGTGCTCAATTTATGGGAGCTGCTCAACGTTTGGCAACTTTAGATAGAGGTCTGAAGTGCATCTGCACTGAACTCCAGGGCATCCACTTAAAAAACTGAAATGTATATTTTAAGCCAGCACTGCACTTTATTAAATGTATTTAAGTGACTTACTCCCTCATTACTGCTGTTTGTGACTGCTTTTTACTCACATTTGCTCATTGCTGCACACAGTACAATGGAGTTTAGCAGTGCCCTGTGTATGTGCAAACACCTGGAAACATTATTTTTCCATAGAGACTTTCCAGTATTACACCCCAAGCTTCCCTGCTGAGCAAATGGCAACTCAGTTGCACTCTAAGCAGCGTTTTCATACTTATCATCCACAAACTACTATACACCCACTACCTTTGCTAATCCAAGTCAAACTAGCCCACTAGTTAAGCCAAAGTCCTAAGTCCAGCTAGTCCATTTCCTTCCCAAATACCACCTTAAGAAAAATTCTGCCACAATGGATGGGCAGTTTCTCGTCATTTCTCCTGCCAGCTTGATTGATATGGGCATCTTGAGTCACTATAGCAATTGCTTCATGTATACTGACAACCATTTACTCCTAATGCAAACTAACACCCTATGTGAGAGATGCAAATACAATGTGGAATTGGAGTCAGTTCTCTCATGTAAAAACAGACTACACATCAAACAGGTTGGCAGCACACATGCTTCACCTCTCACACAAAATAAGGTCATGACACATAAACCCACATATGCGGAAGTACTCCCTAAAAGCCTACCAAAAGAACAGAGATCTCCCAAATGCACACCACCCACACTCACCACTAAGCAAAAAGAAACCTCTACAGATATAAATGCACAGAGCCATGTCTCAACAAATAAGCCACTAAGGTAAAACACATCAAATGTATTGGTCATAGTAGACTCCAAAGTGAGACACACACATGTCACCCTAACCAGACTGGACAAGGAGAAGGTCACAGACAGCTGCCTATTAGAGGCCAGGATCAAACAAAGCATGCATACATTCAAGTCACTCATCAAGTACTGTTTTGACACTGTCATAGTCCACGTTGTAGTGAATGACTTGAGACGTACCTCTCTGGATTATATAACAAGAGATATGACATAATTCTCTGATTATGTGTCCCAGACAGTTATGTCCCTAGCCCTAAGCAGTGTCCTTCCCTCACCCAGGATGATGCCACAGTATTTACAAAAAATGATTGAGTTATTGGCTTGGCTTCTGATTTCAGTCCAGGGGGATCCAGTATCTGTCAGCCTGGGAGGATATGGTAGACAGACCTCGCTGCTTTGCTAAAGATGGTCTGCACCTGTCTCCCCCTAAGCTTTCTGATACTGGCAAAGGCCCTTTCCTCCCCCATAGTGCCTTTTTCTAGGCAATGTCAAAACAGCAAATTTTCCAATGTAACAATATTTAATTGAGACAAACTCAGGGTTGTGCTGCTTAATGCTAGGAGTTTGAACACGAAAATGCATTCCTTGGAAGCACTCCTCACCTTGGAGGATGCTGACTTCTACGCAGCTACAGAGACATGGTTCACCGTCACTGAGAACACCCCAGCCATGCGAGACTACAATGCTTTCCCCATGTTCAGACCTCAAAATGAGCATGAAGGAACCAAAAGTAGAGGTGTATCCATCTTCATTAAAACCAAATACACTTCAAGACTGGTCAAACAACATGACTCTCTCAAACTACTCCATGTCCAACTAACTATTGGGAAAGTATCATACCACATCTTTGCTATCTATAGATCCCCCACCATGAACCAGGATAAGCAGACTGCCTACCTCAATTTATTGAAATCCCCCACCATACAGCCCAACACCTTAGTCATGAGAGATTTCAACTATTCTTCCATAGACTGGGGGAGATACACAAGCAAAAACACCCTCAGCTAGATGTTTCTGGACTTTGTTAACACAAATGTTTTGGAACAGATAGTCTGCACCCCCCACTAGGGGCACTATTTTTCTGGACATAGTACTCACCAACATGGGGGGGTCACTGTACTTCCCCTTGTGTGGTGCCCTCCCTGTTTTGCTCAGACCACAAATCAGTCTCATTTGAAGTGACTGTTGGAACTGGCACCCTTACAGGAACAAAAATTTTAACAAACTTTATCAAAGCTAACTACAGCCTACTAAGTGACTGTTTAAAAAGTTTCATACCACCTGCAATCACAGACATCAATGATCACTATGCAGAAGTGTATGCAAATGCCCTGTACAAACACTTAAATGATTGCATAAACTCTGCTGTAGCTGAACAGATAAAAAACAGGTCTTCCCATAAAAACAAGCCACCGTGGTGGACTTTAAGTATAAACATATTATATAACAAGAGGAAGAAACTGTTGTCCAAAAGCAAAAGGGATATCATTCTGCAGAAACAAGAAAATCAGAAATCTTGTAAAGTCTTCTAAAGTAAATTATAAAGCAAAAAATTACATCCCTAGCCAAGGATAATCATAAGGCATTCTTTAACTATGTCCAAAATCTAAAAGGGAATGCCCAGTTATGTGCCAAACTGGTTGCAGAAGGGATCACTCATACTACACCAGAAGATATCATCAACCTGCTAGCCATTAGATTCAGCACAAACTAAACCCCCAATGCCACCTCCCATATCCCAAAGCATACCTGACACCAGCCCTCTGCTTAGTATATCTAGAGAGCAGGTCATCACTGTGCTTGCCAAGGCAAAAATACAGCTGCAGTGGGACCAGATAATATCTCATGTTGTTTATTAAACAATCTAAAACAAGACCTAGTGTAGCCACTTGTCATTCTCTTTAATTATAGCTTGAGAACTGGCTATGTTCCTGCAGAATGGAGAACAGCAACAGTAATCCCCCTGCACAAAGGTGGAAACTGACTCTGGAAACTACAGATCCATAAAGTCTAACCAGCCTCATCTTCATGGCCATGGAAAGAATTATCATGTATCTTATCAACAAGGACATAGGCAACCTCCAATCCCGGACCCAACCTAGTTTGGCTTTGTTAAGGGTAGATCTTGCTTATTAAACCTGGTAGACTTCTTTGAGAATGTCACCAAAGCCATAGATGAAGGTAAGACAGTGCACACAGCCTATCTCAACCTTGCCAAAGCTTTTGACACAATCCCCCACTCTAGCATCATTAAGAAACTCTCCCAGCTGGGAATTAACCCTCACCATTACTAGATGGGTTGCCAATTGGCTCACCAACAGACCACACTCTGTCAGAATTGATGACTTCACCTCCACCAGTAGACCAGTCAACAGTGGAGTACAACAGGGGTCTGTGTTGGGCCTCTTACTGTTTGACATTTATTTTTCAGAAGTCCAGGCCAAAGCAGATGGCCTCTGGCTCACCAAGTTTGCTGATGATTGCAAACTGGAAGCAATCATTCAGTCTCCCAATGATGTCAACATATTACAAGAATGACTAACACAAATGAATGACTGGTGTCAAAGCCATGGTCTAAAACTAAATGCAAACAAGTGCATTTTTATTCCCTTTGACAAAACGGAATTCCATACAAATTACAATACTGACAGTACCCCCCCCCGCCCCGAGTTCCAACCCAGTGGTGTGAGATGTAGGAACACAGGTCGATAGCAATCTGAACTTTGACCACCAAGTTTCCAGTGGTAAGGAAAGCCTTCTATGTAGTGTACCTCATAAGCAGGGGCACAGCATCAAGGTCAATGGATGCTATAACGCCACTGTACTCAACCCTCATCAGACCACTAATAGAACATAATGCACCCTTTTGCATGTACCTCACCAGACACCTGCAGCAGCTGGAGAGACCTTGGTGGTTTCTCACTAAGAAAATACAGGTAGTCCAAAGCATGACCTACATGGACAGGCTGAAAGCCCTGTCATTTTGCTCTGTATCTTATAGGCTGCTGAGAGGCAACTTGTGCCTAGCCTACAGGGCAATGTCCGATCCTGCCCTAATGGAAACGCTGGACATCCACAAGTCAAATGACGCAAGAGTCACTCACTCTAGAGATCTCATCCTAGCCTGTGACATAAACAGAACATGCTGGAGAGAAAGATATGTCTCCCAGAAAGTGCAGCTTCTCTGGAATAGACTTCCTGTTCATGTTAAACAGAGCTCCTCACTGACTATTTAAACACAATCTAGATAATTGGATGGGAGACTGAAAATTAACCCCTGGGGTGACACTCATGTCCCTCATGGAGAAGGCTAGCCTGTGTTGATCACAGACCCGCTCTGTTCATAAATTCATTCTGCAGACTACACAAAAGGAACAAATGGGGATACTTGGGATTAGCATGGCTAGGCTTGTAAAGGCTCTAGGGCTGCTAGCCCAGTAACCTTTTATGAACCTGTGAATTCCTCCCTTTTTAACAGTAGGTGAGAAAGCTCCACTGTGTTTCAGTTTTACTTCATTGCCTTGCATTTTTATCTTAGTTTTTATTGGTGCGTTATCCAAAATAGGTATTGGATGTGTGTGGTGAAGCTTTCAATTAAACACACAAGTTATTGTAAAATATAATTTCTATCTAGTCTTGCCCAGTGATTGTACTTTGGGGAAAAATATGTAAATCCTCTTGAAGTTCTTACTACTGAATTCACATCTTCTATACCAAATATTTTCATTAATTTCTTCAAAATTCTACCGTCTTTTGTTATATTTTTCCAATCTAGACCCTAGATACATCCTCATTATTGCAGATCAAGTTGCAGTCCCCACCTATATATAATATTCTCTGTTGAAAGCTGATTTTTCTTAAGCTCCATAATAGCAGTTTTGGGTGTAATATAAATACATGCCACTGTAATCCTCCTCCCTTGCTAGTAGACCCTTACTACCATAAATCTACCATCATATATTTTTCCCTCTTCTATGACTAGCAATTAGTATAATTACTCCCCTTTTCCTTTGTCCCTGATATCCTGATGAACACCTGTCCTGAAATCCTTTCATCAAATTCACATGCTTATTTCTTTCCAAATGTGACTTCTGCAGCAACTCTGCCTTTCTTTATATAAGTCAATACTCCTACATTTTAGTCTATATCTGTAAAGCCATTTACATTTCAAAATAATATTGATAGTATAGCCATTATGATAAAAAGTTTTTCTTCCCACCTATCATACATAACAGTTTTTGAATGTGCATTTCCAACTTTTGTGTTACATGCACACATTAATGTTTGATAGGTTGATCTCTTATACAGTTGTTTCTTGCCATCTCCATTTGAACCAATGTTCATAGGTTCATAGTTATATACAGGTCTAACAACCACCAAGGCCTTTATAAGCCTAGCCATGCAATCCAACTCAATTGTGTCCCTATGTATCATGGGCATTTATTAGAAGGGAATGTCTTAGAAAGTTTCTAGAAGCTCTGTGCTGGGTATGTTAGTTTGGGCATTACTTTCTGACTCTGTTTATCAGAGACATTAGGGCCAGACCCAAAGAGAATTTCCAATTTCCCATCCATTAGTCAAGGTTATGCTTAAAAAGGGTTAGAGATGAACTCTGCTTCACATGGATGGGGAGCCTGTTCCAGGGCATGAGGATCCTCTGAGATAGATTTCCATCTCAGCAACGTGTGATCTGTCACAAGAAAAAATTAAATCCTTGGACCTTGTGGTTCTGATGCTGTTCACTTTGCAGATGTGCAAAAGATCAATCATAACTGGATCTGAGGATGCCTTTTATGCCAGGCATAGATCACTTCTCAGTAAAATATTGAAGAGAGAGAGAGTATAGAGATAGGGCTTTAAGGTGAACAGTATAGGACAATGTGTTTATACCCTGGATTCTCCTGGTAAGGAACCTTTGTGGGCATTCTAACTGTAACATTTCTTGGGTCAGGTACATGCCGAAGGAGACATTATACTCAATGATGGGTCTTATAATGGCTGAATAAAGTGTCACTATTTCTTTGGACATGAATGCCATGCCCTTACTTAGAATGATTCTCTTACTACCTTGGCCACATCTTGGTCAAAGGCCAGATTACTGTCTATATATCTTCCCAGATCACTGACTACCGGGTCAGCTTTTAGGAGTGTGTTAACGATGGAGTAATTAGCCTGGGTGGCAGTTTTCCCAAAAGATAATATAATGCATTCCTTGGTTTTGCTTTTTAATCTGTGACCTTGGCACCAGTCATTTGTCTCTGTTAGACCCTCCTGTAAGATGTTTGAGTCATGAGGGTATCTATGATAACTCCCAGTTTGCAGTCATATGTGAACTTGGTCAGCCAAAGGCCCTTGATATTAGCCTTTATCGCCAAGAAGCAGATCCCAAATAGGAGCAGTCCCAGCATGCAGCCCTTAGGTAACCCACTGGTGATCAGTCTCTTAGTACAGGTGGACTCACCAGCACTTATTTCCTGGGTCCTGTTTGTAAGCCAGTTGACAGCTGACAATCAAGTGAGTTATGTAGGGGGTTTATGCCCATGAGTTTGTCAAATATACCGCAGTTGGGTATTGTATCAAACATCTTACCAGGTCCATATAGGCAGAATGCAACATTTTCTCCTCATCCATGGCCTTGGTAACCTTCTCAAAGAAGTCCACCAGGTTTAGAGTAGGCATGTCTTTTCCTTGACAAAGCCAAACTGTGTTAGTTCCAGTGTCTGATGGTTGCTTATGTCTTTGCTGATCATTAACATGACAATTAGTTTCATGGCTTTGCATATTAGACTGGTCGGACTAAAAGGCCTGTATTGTTTGGGTCTGGTTGATGATCAACTCTTGTGAAATGCTATAACCATTGCAGTCCTCCATTTGCATGGCCTGTTTTGTGGCTATAGTTGAAAAGTGACTAAAGTGGTCCTGATAGGTCATGTTTCAAGCTATTTAGGAGGCATACCAGGATATTGCTGGGGCCCTTTGAGGCTGTGTTTTTGGCCTTAGTGAGCACTGCTAGGACCTGCTTCCTATTAATCTTTGGGAGGTTATGCTAGTAGGCATTTCATGGGGGGAGTGAGGTGTGAAGTTTGAGCTAATTTTGTTAGCTAGCAAACTCACTATTTCACTCTGCTCAGTGAAGGTGGCACCACTGACCACCAGTTTGACACAGTGATGTGTGCTGCCTTTGAGGTTTTGGACATAGTTGTAGAAGGCCTTGTCATTGTTTTTGGCCTGTTAGGCTATATTGGCCTTGCTGGACTTAATTAGTCAAGTCCTCTTAGTTGCTTGTTTAGTTTAATTAGAGAGGTCCATTATGAGAGGTGGTCTACCTGATTTTAGACATTACTTTTTTCCTTTTGTTATATGCCCTATTTAGGTTATGATTCTACCAGTATTGTTTGTTTTTAGAGTTCGTTTTGGGCTTACTTCTAGTAGGTACAGCAGCCTCTGTGCAGCCATTTACACGGTTGTACAGGATCTCTGTCAACAATTCTACACAGACTGCTGTGATCTTGGGGTGGAAGGGTCACTGAATTTTGACAAACTATCGCCTAATAATATGCAGTTTGCTTTGGAATAGTTTCTGTTACAGAGTTTGCTGGATTTACTGACTTTATTTTATTTTGAAGGAGAAAGCTTTTTGGTCTGACCTCCCCAGTGAAGAAATGACACTGGACACTGGCAGTTTCAGAGCTCTCCCATAATGTTGAGTAACAAGCCCAGTATATTTGAACATCTGGTTGTTGTACGCACTGTCTGGCCAAGTGTATCTGTGATAATAAATTCAAAGAACTGTTGTGCCTGTGAGTATGTGGCAGTGTATGTTTCCCAGTCTATAGACAGGTAAAGTCTCCCATAAATAGGGTTTTGGTTTAATGGTGAGTGTCTCCAGTAGGTCTAGGTATAAGCTATGGGATACTAGGGACATAGAGGGTGGCCTATAGCTTGCTCAGATATGGTATGGGTCTTTATCTATGGTAATGTGCTCAAGGATAAATTCTAGGGCATCATCCTGTCTAACCAATGCTGCAACTGTCTGTGTATTTAAGACATGTCTTGGTAATAGCACAGATGTATATATTCTCTAGACTGAAGAGAGCTTGTAGGGTGTGGAGTTTCTTATTTAGGCTCCTAGCATTGAACAGTAACACCTTTAGGTTTCTTTGGGTTTTATTTGCTATGTTGGTAGGCTTGTCAATTTGGCATTGCCTAAAATGGCTCTAAGGGGGTATATAAAGTTTTAGCCAATATTCTGAATCCTAGAAGAGACAGGTGCAGACCATCCTTTGCAAAGCAATGTGGTTTGTTAACTATGTTCGCCTGTGCTGACAAATATTGAATCCTCCTAGAAAGACACCAGAAACGAATCCAATTATTACAGCCAATCATCATTTGTTTGTACTGTGGCATCATCCTTTGTGAAGGTAGAATTTTATTCAATACAATGCACATATATGCTTGAGACAGATATTCAGAGATATCAACAATGTTTCTCTTCATATAATCTAGGGAATTATGTCTCAGATCATTAACTCCCACATGGACTATAACAGAATCATACTCATACCTGTGGTGTAGTGGCTTGAGTGTGTGTGTAACATGGCAGATCCTGGCTCCAGAAAAGAAACTAACTGTTATGATCTCCTTGTTCCATCTGGTAAATGGGGCATCTGTGTATAACACAATGGAGTCCCTATGACAAGAGTCCTGGGTAGTATGTTTGCTTGCCTTATGGGCTTTGCTCTTGGGGCAGAACTAGGTGTAGGCATATGTATAGTGTTTGGTACTGCTTCGGGTGAGGGCTTTATAAATTTCTGAGGATAGGTGTTGCTGTCTATAACCTTAGGAGGTCTTTAAGGTTTTGGAAGATTGCTTTTTAGTGCCTTGGCATAAGCTTGTGTGTGTGTGTGTGTGTGTGTGTGTGTGTGTGTGTCACATTTTTCAAGACTTTTAATTTTAATGAAAAACCCTCATACCAAACGTTAAATACATTTTCAGATCACCTGTATAACTTATTAACTTAAAACAAATGCAGAAAACTCTGTACATCTTCAAAAATTGAAGTTTAACCCTCCTGATATAAACAACTGCCCCAAAGCAACAGCTGCAGCAACAGGCATTGTCTAACTTAAAATTAAGGTTATCAGTGCTAAAGCACATGTTGCAGCCTGTGCTCCCACTTACACTAATTACTGTCTGTTCTTTTCTTATCTCTATTCCCCTCCCAGATATGAAAAACAGTTTGTGTGATTTCACAAAACATTAACTTTAAGCCTTAAGTAAAAGTGCACTTGCCATCTTTAAATAAATCTAAGTTATACACTGTTCTATTAAATGTATTGATGTATTAAGGATGATAGGGAATAACTTATCTCTTATGCACTTCCAATAATATCAAACTTTATTTTTACTGAACTGCTTGCCTTTGCACTTTTAAATGTTGCAAATTTCCCTAAAACAATCCTCAGATCTCTCAAGATTAATCATCTGCAACTGCAGACAGCTTGTTTCCATGGAAACATAAGAACAGAATGTATATCTGTATTCAGCTACAGACTTCTTAACCCACTGAACATTGTAATGCCTATATTTCTTAAAACTAAAACAAATGTACTTGTTTATTTTAAAATGTTTATCATATACAATTTCTGAAAAGATTCACCCTCACCTCCAGATTACCCCTGACTATATACTACACAAATCTGATTTACTATATAATGTGCAGGTTTTATAATTAAATGTTTTGTACAAATGCTGTTAAGAACAAAACTAGTTTTACTTGCAGCTACTTTTTTCACTTTAAGTCTCTTCCTAAACATGTCTTCCCACTAGTTTAGCAAAGTCAACAAAGTCCAGTCTTTCTCAGCCACTTTTTCTTGCAAAGCCATACTTCACAAATGTGATTGATGCTTTATAATCTCACATGTATTCACTAATTTCAGTGTTACTGGTTTTCTTTCTGTTAATCTCCATCTCCCAATATCAGACTTTGGTTCAAGTCCAAGGTGCTCATGATTTTTCTAGTCAACTCGTGTGCCTTTTTCTGTCTTACCCCTTCTGTTTGACAGCTCACTTTTTGTTGGATAAGCTTTTGTGTTTCCTACTTAGCCTTCTTCATCAAAAATATCTTTGCTCTTCTATGAAAAAATATTCTGAAGGCAGCTGAATACAGTAGCTTGAACCCCTACACCTGCCTCTTGACATATCCTGAATGCTGGGATTAATTTGCTTCCATTCTACCTGGCATACAGTGAATAATCATTTTCCACAAAGACTCTAATGTCTCCAGTTTCTAATACTTTGCCCTTCTGACACAGTTTTGGTAATAACTCTTTCTGCTGATATGGTTGCAACTTTACTAGTACAGGTCTTGGCTGTTTTCTTTTGGACATGTTTGAGACATAAACTCAATGTTTCCTTTGAATTAGCAAATTGGAATACCCGTCCAATTGCTTATTTGTGCTTTCATAAAACTAATACAGGTATGTTCCTTCCAGTTTCTCTGGTTTAGCAGAAAATCTCATGTTTTCTCTGCATTCTCTGTTTTCTACCTACCATTTTTTTAAAACATCTCTTCTTGAGAAGTCTCATACTCATCTAGCTTTTCAGTTATTTTGCTTTCTGTTTTTTTTGCAGTTTTATCAATTCATCTAATAGCTAAAGTGTCCTTCATTTTTTCCAGACTTTTGTTAATTGAGTTGATATACTCCTTCAATGTTTCATTTATTTTAATCAATTCTGAGTACATTTATTTTTTCCTCTAAATGACTGGAAGCCATCTCTGGTACCAAAGATGAAAGCCTAAGCTGCTTTTTGCTGAACAACTGCAGGATTCTTCTTAGTCAGTGTTTTCTCTTCACCTTATCTAGTTGATTTTCATTCAGGCTCTCTAAATTTCTTCATCACTGGCATCCAGGCAGTGTACTTACTAGCCAGTAACTGAATTTTACTCAAGATGGCAGAATTACTAGCTCTTATTTCTCGGTTTTCTTTTTTCACACTGTGAGGGCTGAAATTAAGCTTTTGATCACTGTGCAGCCATCTTGGAAGTTCTCCTTCTTCTCAACACAGACACCTACTGCTTCAAATTCTTCATTTCCGAGTCTTTCTAGTGTATATTGACAGAAAATTAAAAATTCTGTCATGGCTATTAATTTTAATCTTAGAATTTCATAACCTATAGAGTACAACCTTTTAGTGAGTGATTTCTTTTCAGTTTCGCTGGTGACCTCTAGCAAGCTGCAATGACAATTCTATTCCCCAATTTATAACAATTTCAGGTTGCAATAGTTTAGTGCTCTTTCTCTTCTACTGGTGCTGCTCTTGCTGGCTGCTATGCCACAAATGTATTCTGACTTTTCTGTTTATATAACACAGGTCCTTCCTCTTCTATATCTGTAGGCAGATGGCCAATTGTGCCCCTAATACTTTGTGCCTGGGGCAGTTGCCCTATTCATCCCAACATAGCAACACTAATGCCTGATGGTTTCTTCATCCACTCACCCACACTTTTTTTATTCATGGGCCAATCCCCCTCTCCAATGACAAGGTATTCCATCAAAAGGACTGCATTCTTTCTGTTGTTTCCACAAATGTTTAGTGTGATAAGTTTTTCCTTACTATCATATTATGTGTTAAAGTGGGTACTAAAGCAACAGGGTGAACTATCTTTCCAAACATGGTTTATATTTCTGCTGACGTAATGGGATATTGTCTTCTATCTCTGTGAATGTAGACTACTTCAACTGCCTTTTCTGTAAGTGCTGTCTTTTAACACATATTCTATGATTTTATGAGTGTGAATATACTGCATGAATACAGTAGTCTCTGCAGTTCTCTATCATTAATTAAGTCATCACACAATTTATTTTTCAGCAGCACAGTAGCAGAAACCTGACTCATCTATGATGGCAATTTATGGCTATGCAAAATGTTTTCAGATTGGGAATCTGACAAAATAATCAGAACCATACTTTTTACTGGTTATACTTTTCACAGGCAAAACAGAAGAGTGGTATTATAACTAGTTCAAAATCTTTCCACACAACCCTTTTTTCCACAATGAAAACAAATTGTGTCTGCAGTTAACATTTTCTGCTTATTACCATAATGGGACACAGACTTTACAATAGGTTTAGGCAGTTTTCAGTTTTAGATATGCTTTCATTGTTTCATTTCAGTCTTATTTTTTTTTTCATGGAAGACGTAAGTTGTGTCCAAAGTGTAATATTTAAAACTGACAAAATAGTAGCTTGCAGTAAATTAAGAAGACAATTGTTTGTGAGGATACACAAATCCTATCTGTTAATACTGCCTCCCACTCCCCCCCACCAAAAAAAGAGACAATCATTGGCATCCCTTTGTTGTTAGATGGGATGAAAGCAGAGGATAAAATGGTCGCAATCATGTACTTCAAATGACTGCTGTCATACATACACATACATCCTCACTCTTCACCCTTTTCTCTAATGTAACCACCTGTAAATGTGCCTGATGTATGAATGTGAGGAAAGTGAAAAAAATTTATGACTGCAGTACTGTATTCCACTTTGTTGTTCCTAGACAGTACATTGCCCTACACAAGTTATATTAACCTTCTTTGCACACCTCTGAGTTCTGTCTTTGCACACCTGTGAGTTCTGTGAGAAAAGTAAAAGAAACAATGACCTCACTGTCCCAACACAAGCAAGACTGACCTCATGTGCACACCTCCAGGGTCTGATTGTGATGAAAATTAAAGAAATAATGACCACTCTGTCTCCAGCTCACCTCATGACCAACAGCAACTTTCTGTACATAACTTTGAGGAGGGATAGTTTTAGAATGGGTGGGGATTGAGGGCAGAGGTCATGTCAAAATACATTTATACAGTCTGGAGTGTGGGGACCACCAGACCCACAGATGCTCATGTTACTGAAGACCAGAATACCACCGACTAGAATTCTGAGGCAAGCATACAGAAACACTAAAATGTTAAAACCTGCAAAGTTGGAAACACTGGAGATTGAAACTCCTGCCAGAAAGGAATGTTAACATGGCTCCTGCAGGAGCAGCAAGTCTGGGAGTTCACAGTATTGAAGGTTTCAACATTTTAGTCATCAGTATATTCATTTCTGGATGCTGGTTGGTGGTATTCTGGTCTGTAGTAACATTACAACAAACCGTACTTTATGTCTTAATTTTAAAGTATAATTGCTAGTAAGCTGCATTTTTTTGCTGTTACACAGAAGAGTTATGTCTGTGCCTCTCATTATTGTGTGTGTACAGATAAAAATCAATGATATTTTTTACATATATATACACACACACACACACACACACTGCATGTTCACCGTCAGGGAAACGGGATGAATTCTGTATCACTTGTTACATGTTTCTATGGTTGGGGTTAAGCAGAGAATATGAATGGATGCACACACAGACAGGGGGTGGGGGCATACAGACTCCACACAGAAAAAAATATAGCCAAGAACTCAGCCATAGCAAAGCACTGTGAAAAGACAATGCTACTAACTGAGCCACAATGACAATGAAAACTTGCTTTCACATACATCCTCTTCCTGCCAAGCCACCTATCATATGTAAAATCTATGTGGAATGTTAATGAAAGAAAATATGGCCAACCTTAAGTACCTTGCAGCCATGTTTCCCCACCAAAACACAGATGTACACACAGCAAACATACACATATGTGTGTGTGCATGCATAAGTCCTAGCAATACTTGTTTAATACTTATTTCAGCAAATAGCAATACACTGTGTGACACTAGTACTGTCACTCCAGATCAGACAGTAATTGCTGCTTAACAGCGGTCAAACAACAGCATGTATAAGTCACAGTTATTTAACTCATTAAGAAGTAATGCATACGTGTTACTGTCCTTGATTTCATAGAATGAACCTGATTTTGCTCTGTAACTCAAAGTAATTTGCTATTAAATTATTCAGGACTGACAATAAGTCCAGACACCAGAGTTTTATATTTCTTATTTTCCAAAAATGTGTAGTGATGCAAAATATGTTATTCTGTTATCTTTTTGAGTTAATTAAGAGTAATACTTAAAAAAATATTGAGCCCTTATTCTGCTATTATTTTTGGCTTTGCCCAGACCTCATGAGCAAAAAAAGTTAAGGGTTATAATAGTTGATGTTCTACCAGGATTTACAAAACTCCCTGAAAGTGAAAACCATCCCTGAAGATTGGAAGCATCAGCTCTTCTTAAAATCCAAGGTAAGAGCAGAGATCAATTGCTCCGGCCTGCTGATCTTTAGTACTAACCTTGATCATGTTCATTCAATGATTATTGGCTTTATTCTAACAGAACCATGTTTTGGACAAAGTGTGTAATAAGAAAATCAATAATCTTTATTTCTCTCCTTACTTTTCCCCAATAAGCAGCAGCTTTTGCAGGGACCCACAAGGTCAAGGATGATTAGGGGGATCCTCTGCAACCATGGGTACTGCATGTGCCTAACGCTGAGTATGATTTTATTTTTAGAGGAAGGAATGCCCACCAGCAGGATTTAACTGAGTGAGGACATGAGGTCACTGGTAAATCATTTAATGAAATTGTGAAACTTGTTGCTTGACAAGACACAGTTACTATAGTCAGATATGTCTTTGAATTGTAAAGGCGATATAAAAGAAAGCTATTATTACTCACCTGGTTTATTACATATACAGGACTGCTGTACTAGCTTTTGTCAGTTTGACAAATGTAACAAAATATGAATATGAGTTCCTGCTCTCCAGGACCAGGGGGCTCCCAACCACCACAAGGTTTGCTGGTGCCTAAAACTGGCTATTGAGCTTGCTTGTCTCAGAGGTAGCATCAGCTTAAGCTAACAATTTTTAACCTTATCATAGTCTTGATACTTAATCCTTTCTGTGTCCATTAAGACCTTTAATGGCTCATCAGTCAGCTGGATTCTGGTCCATTAACTCTGCTTCCATCCCTCCTGTGGGCATGCTGTTCAAAGGCCACAGGGTATGTCTCAACATCTTCTGTGGTAAATGTTTAAGAAGTGTGAAACTGTATTTAGCATGGCCATGGGCTTGGTAACTTCTGGTATCCCCCACAGCTGCAACAGTAATAGTTTGCAGCAACTGCTTTACTGTTGTCATTTTGGCACAACACAGAGGTACATCACACACAAAACTAAACTTCTAACCAACTCAGTCATTCAAATTTCTCTTCAGTTAGGGGACATTTTGATCAAATTCTGGGTAGCAAAAAAACTCAGGATCCATGTTGGCATAAAAAGCATCTCAGTTTGCCTGCTGCATCCACCAATATGACATCCAAATAAGGCAACAGAGGCACTTTTTTATAAAATTATGTTTTATATTAAAGCAGTAGGCAAACTTATAGCTAAGTGGCACAAATACTTTTTCAGAACATGAAAAAAAAATCTGCAGTCTCTCATACCAGTTTAGGTTCAGTCTCAGAGTAAATTTAGGCAGACTCCTCATAGCTGGAATCTCAGCACATTACCTCCAGAATTTCTCAGGTTCCTCCAGATTGAACCTTCTCTTCCACAACATACTTCACAGAACTATCGATACAAATGCAACATCTCCCCACCCCCTGCAGTGAGGTTGACTTCTCTGATTTCCAGGACCACAGCCCTCAGTTTTATAACTTAAAACCTAATCAGGTAATTGCATGTTACCTGCACTCTTTAAAAGACCTCTACCTAATACACACACACACACATTGTATATATATATAAACTCTACAACACCATATCTATTAGTTTTATATGATTAGGAAACCAGGCTTCTGCCTATTGTAAATCTATGCCCCCTCTCCACATTTTGGACCATAAATGAGTAGTACTGTCAAACAAGAATCCTAATACATCAGATGCTTTCTACATTAACATATGGCAAGTCATAAAAAAGTGGCTAAAGGTCAGATTACAGTTTGTAATGAATGAAATGCCGCAAAGCATTTTTGTGTTCACTCTGCATGCACAAACCTTTTTAAATGGCACTTGCTGGTTTATGCATGAAGTAGATGTCAAATTCTGGTTGTGTTATGACCAGCATTTCAGGAAAGTAAAAGCAGTGGGCAAGGCCCTGCAGTGGGAGAGTAAGCATGTGAATACATGCTCGGCCCAATGCTGACTAACTCAGGAAGACGGGTCATATTAGTGGTAGGGCATTTAATGTGGTATTTTTAGCCAGCCTGATGATTTGCTCACATTTGTTTACACTGTGGAGGCCTCCACAGGTTGGGTAAGATGTTGACAGAGGGAGGAGATGGGTGGAACAAGGTCACCTGTGTTTCAGGCTAACAATAGACAGGGGGTGAGAGAGAACAGGGGTAAATTTCACGAACAAGAAGTGTCTGGTAGGCCAGTTATCATGCTCTTCTATTAGACAGATTTGTAGCTGTTCATGGAGGACTATCATAACAGTTTAACAGTTCAGGAGTTGGTACAGTGGTTTCCTTTAGGGTTTTCCATTACTTTATAGGTTAAGGAACATGGGAAGGTATGTCAGAATCTAAAACCATTGGGGGAGGAGATAGGTCAAGCTTTGATGGACAAGAGGTAGAAGCAAGAAAGATTTTAATTCCATTTGATTCTCCACCATTTCAAGAGTTTATCATTTTGCCTCTGGGTATACTTAGCCAGGTGTGTTATGTCTGATTCTGCATCTTTCTTTTTCTAATGGACTCTCTTTGAATGTTCACGTATCCAAGGCTGAGGTGGGGATAGGTGCCGTCAATGTGACAAGCAGGTTTGTAGGCCCACATTACTCAAACAAGACATTAAGGTAGGATTTACGCTGCTCCCTATCCAGGAGTCAGACTGGCTGTGAAATGTGTACAGATTATAACTTTTATTTTACAAAAGCAATGCTGATAGGCTGCACAGTGGTGTATGCTGCTTTCAAAAAGTTAATCATGGTGCTACATTGGCTTTGGCAAAAGCTAGGCCCTGGACAGAAAGCAACCAGTTATCTGGATGATTTCCTTTCAGTCAGGGAGGGTTTTGAGGTACTTACAGAGGGTATGTGCTGCCTTAATGCATTGTGTTAAGACATTAACTTCTAAAAATTTGCAAGGTCCCCTTGAGGTTTTAAGCTTTTTAGGTTTAGAAATGATTGCAGAATCAGGGCTGTTCCACCTTCTGCTATATAAGTTGTCCAAGTTGGGGGACAACACAGTTCTTCTAGATAAGGCTCAGGGATCTCATGGAGTTATTTATTTTATTTGTTTTGAACTTTGCTTGTAGGGCAGTGAGGCGTAGTGGGACTTCTAACAGAGCACTGGCCAATATGTTGAGGAGTTAGGCATAAACATCATACAGTGAATGTTGAGACAGGAACTTTCCAACTTGTGTGCATGTAATGGAGTATCCTTCTAGCAAGAGGATTGGGTGTCATCTGGTGACATACATTTGTACACAGCTGGAGCTTTGGTCACTGCAGACTACTTCAAAAGGAGTTGCTTTGCTTTAGCATGGCCTGTTGAGTGGATGTTGAAAGTGGAGGAAAGTCATTAAATTTTTAAAACTGATGTTGATTTGGGCAGCATTGGTAATCTCGCAAACTGAATTAACAAACAAGAAGGTTGTTTTCACTCAAACAATTATGTGGTATTGAAGGTACTGATAAAGTTTGCTAGGCAAGATTTTGTACAGATGGTTGTGAAGAAGTTCGGGCTGCAAAGTTTGAAAAATAATTTTTTGTTTTCTGCTAAATACTTTCCAGGAAGGTTGAATATTGTAGCTGACAGCTTGTCTCACTTTGTTTTGCAGATTCTGCTCTTTGGCACCAAAGAGAGAAGAGAATCTGGTTGCAGTACCTGAGAAGAGACAGAAACTCGGCAGTTTGTAGTGGACTGGTTAGTCCAGTAGTTGTAAGCTACAGCAACTATAACAGCATAAAATTACCTAGGCAGAAGAGAGTTTTGTTACCTAGGTTAGTAGCTAGGTTGGTATGTGGTGCACAGATGAGATTAGTTAAGGACAACAAAAGTGCATTTGGGTGCATTAAGTGTGGCAGCAAAGTTTTTTTTTTTTTTCATTCTGAGGGATGTGACCAAGCATTGGTGGATTTTGATAATGTTAAAATGTTGGGAAATAATTAATAGTTAGGGGTTTAACAGGAGGCTTCCATTAGGTAGGCACTTATTGAGTTTGCTGGTAAAAGAACTATCTGAGATATCTGAAAGTCACAGTGATGCTGTTGGTTTACATGTGAGAGGATGCCTTCCAAGTGTGTGAGTTGCTGGGTAATTTGAATTGTAGGGATTTTGTATTACAGAGTCAACAGTGTTGCTTTGGATAGGTAGGTCCTAAACTGATCAGACTGGTCAGGAACAGCAGGTGATTTTGAGAAGAAATGTTGAGAATGTGTCTTGCCTGATGTCCTGGACCTCAACTTAAAATCATTTGGCAGGGCTTAATTCAGTTAGTTTGGTTTCCCGTTGGCAGGATAGGAGACCAGTCTTAGCCATCCAGTTTGATATCACTGTGCAATGGGCTTTATCCAAGGGATTTTGGAGGAGAGGTTTTCTCAACAGTTTTTTGGGTAGAACTTCAGATTCAGCATTGTAAGGAATGTTAGTTGATGTGATAAAGAGAATAAAAGAATGGGGTGGTGGTCTTCGGATATATTCATCTCCTGAGTGGTACTGGGTTAGTTTTATTTAATGATCATGAGTCATTGTTGCTGTAAGAACTCAGGAGATTTTTAAGGATTAGTTTATTTGCAAGTTACTTTTATTAGGATAGCCATGAAGGAAAGGGGAAAGGTTAAACAGGCTGCTATTTATTCAACTTGGTGGGTAGTGTTATCCTGGATTCTCTTGGAAGAGAAACCTTCTCATTCCCCTATCGTTTTTCCTGGGCTAGTTGGCATTTCTTTTGTAGTGAGTGGTGGTTGTGTTGCTCTGGGTTGGGTTAGGATAGATTCCAGTGAACGGTATTTCAAACACTATAATTTCTTCAGGTGAGAGGTCATTGATGCAGCCTGTCATGAATGTGTTTGCTGCAACTGGTTTTATTCTTTACTGCTAGAATTTTCTTACAATATTTTGTTTGGCTGGTTATTAAATGGAGCTGAATGTTAATAATAAAGACTAGTCATATTGGCAATCATGGTGTGGTATTTTGTGTTTGTAGGGGTAAATGGGCAAAAATCTTGTCAAATGTCACAACCAAGCACTCTATTTTGTCAATTTAAATACAGAGCACATTTCTGTGTTGTACCTTTACTATGAGTGATTGAAAGATTACCCCAGCAAATGCAAACCCCTTAATGGCAATATTTCTGCAAAAAAAGCTTCTAATTTTATTCTAGAGGACCAGATAAAATAAGTCCCTGATTTGTAAGCAAGTGTAAAAAGTTGCAAGAAACAGCAGGGAGTAAACAGCACCAACTTCTTTCACATAATGGAATCTATTCTTCTTTTTACAGAAAGACCCAGCAGTGTGACTGAGCTCTTACAGCGAAGCTCAGTACTTTTCTTGCCCTTTTTTCACTTCCAATACAGAATGATGTTACATTTTGGTCAACAAATGTAGATCCCATTAATAAGAGCACTGTTGTCCAATGATACTGTCGAGTTTTGATCAGATCCACAGAACAATCTATTTGATGTCTCCAGCTGATTAATGCAGAAAGGCAAACAGTGCTTTATTCCTTATGAGAAAGCATTATGCCACATCTATGAGACACTTACTCTGCTTGTTAGAAACATGCTGTTAGCCCAAATTCCAGTGGTATCTTTTAAGGAAACAGTGTAATACAAGTGTTACTGTTTTGAGCAACATAAATAAACCTCATATTCAAGTTATGGTTTACTAGACTAGATCTGCAGCATGTTTTTAAGACTTCAGAAACATAAACGGTGTCTGTTAAAAGGGGAAATATGTCTAAAGTTAAAAAGCAAGTGAGCTCTAGTGAACAGTGATGCAGTATGTGCACATATGCTTTTGCATGTATATGTATATAGGACTTTAGAATTATAGTCTAGTTATATGCTTATCGCTGAAGATGATCTGGGCATTATATTACGGCTGCTATCCTGTTTCAGATGGTATCTGACAAATAAAACCACATCTGTGTTGGGAAAATGTGAAAGTTCCAAACACAACCACAGAGTAGACAGACATGAATAGTTTGTAGCACACCTCTCAACTGTCCAGATATCTGCATCTTAGTTTTTCTTTGTTCTTCATAAAATGTGTGGTTTTCTGGCAAGTCATTGAGGAATGAAATCACTAAGCAATGACATGCATTTGAGTTAGAGACTTCATATCTTACAGAACATGCATGCTAATGCAAAACCTGTTATTCTAACAACTTTCTAAGTTTATAAAAGCAATACTCAAAATCTGTCTCTAATTTTTGGCCTTTGTCCACTTCAGTATTATTTGATTTGTCCTTAGAGATTGAACAGTATAGTTTATAGGTTGCTTAATTTACCAAACCAGTAAGTTTATTCTCTTTGACATCTTGAGAAAAAACATTTCATTCTTATTGTTGTTGTATTACTGGCTCTATTCATGTTAACGTCTGAGGAACCAGACTGATGTTTTATTTCTTCACATGACCTGAACCAGAAAAAAGGGATTTGGTTGCTGTAGACATTAAAAAATGCATTCTCCCTCTTGCAAATGCTGCTTTCTTGATAGACTGCTTGTTGTATATCTTGGTTATTTAACTTGTGTGACTTTCATAGATATAAATTGTTTATATTTGGTAAGGTATGAAGTATTGGAGCTAAACTGAGATACAGAAGGACATAAATATCACTTGAAATGATTGCAGTGCAACAAAATTGTTTACTTATACAATTCCGCACCATGTTTTTCAATGATCCCAATAATTTTGAAATAACTGTCATTAACTTTTTCATTTCAACACCACTACTCGTGTACTGTCATATTCAATGTTCAGCAGTATTTACAAATATGTAATGCCCATTTACTAGAAGACTGTTTTTATGAGAGAGACTGACATCTGTATGTAAACATTACATTGGTTAATTTGGCGATGCACTGTTCTTTATGATACTTGATTTTACCATTTTGTATACTAACGTTAAACACAAAGATACAAGAGAACACAGTTACATATTTACATGCAACTCTCTAAAGAGTAACTGAGTAATTATTTATCTTACAGAATGATTTTTTTTTTCTATCTGATTAACTTTGAACAGAAAAAATAAAGGTACAGCCATAGAGAAACCTTTTGCCCCATTGTATTATTTATTTGAAATAGAATCTCAAGTTATTTTCTGTCAGAGACATAACATATGATATGATTTCTGAATGTAGAGGAAAACAGGCAGGAGCTTTCAGTTTTATAGACAGGTTAATAATAATTAATTTGGATTGTCATTTGCAACTAATTTAAAAGTTGATTCACTTTATGTTTTGGATTTAATTACAGAGTATAAAAAGGGAAACTGATTGAGTTTACATTGTTCTGTCAACCTGCAAGCTCTGACCAGCTTTTATGGGGCCAGAGTTGTCATCCAGCACATTCTCTATCTTCCTTTCCATATGGAGAACTCATAAGTACACAGCGAATGCACATACAAAAAAAAAAATCTTTCCGAGCCAAATCACACTACACCGACTTTTAGGTTTTAATAAAGTGTGGAAAGGTGACTAAAACAACATGAGTATTCACTTTGATAAGGAGTATTAGAATCATTTGTTTGAAGATGAAGGTTTGAATTTATGCTGAGGTTGGAATTTTATTTATTTGTTATAGAAGAGGCAAAAGTTCAAAAAACTGTTAAGTACATAGTCACTTTGTAAGACAAGTCATAGAAGTGCAAAGTGATGCTTCCCACTGTGGATGTTGCAAAGGTTGCAAATTTATTTTTACATCTTTTAACAAAAGAAATGTATGTACAGAGGTTTGCAGGCATGGTATTCTTCTCCTGTAATACAACACAGGTTATGTGCTCTGTGATCTACAGCTGCAGTCTGTTTTATATTGGTGAAACAATGATAAAGACAATGCTGCAGTAGTATGTTACACACCTTATTAAAGGTAGAAAGGAATGTCCTACGGCTATACATGTTAAGAAATTTTTATGATCAAAATTGAATTTTAGAAAATATCAATGTCTCAGAAAGACAGCAAAATTTCAATGAAAAACTGTGTGTGTGTGTGTGTGTGTATATATATATATATATATATATATATATATATATATTTGTATGGGTTTGTATCACTTCACTGAAAGACCATTTCACTGAGACCAAATCACTTAAAGTTCATTTCACCTAAAACTCATTTGACCTAAAACTCACTTCACTGACAAATAGTACTCTAAGGCAAGTCAAAGGTATATGTAGCTTGAGGTCTCCAAGGGTGGTGGGGGGATATATGAAGGCTGCCAGCCTAGCTAGATAGAATTTTGTAGATAATGCTATGTCATTTGTAAATATTAATATAATCCACAGGCTTGGTTTACAAATGTAAAGAGAACTATATATTATGATTAAACTATACATTGTACTGTGCTTCAAAAATATAACCACAGTGCACTCTGCTGGAAGAAAGCTGTTAAGTCAAGCAGTGTATGACTGTTTGATCTCAAGCTCAGAGACAGGATGCCTGGGTCAGGAAATTATTTCTATTGTCTTGATTTAAGAGATAATTACTACGGTTTTACATGTATAATGTCTTTTATTGCTGTGGCTTCCTGGCCAGGTGCAGCTTGCTAAAAAATGTAATTTTGAGTTTCTCTTAGCCTGGGAACCAAAGAAGTGTCAAGAACGATGTAATGTGAAATGACTCAACAGTACGGTGTTATCAATTTAAGACTTTCTCAGAGATAATGAATTAAGCATTTTGGATTTTGTCTGAAACTGAACACACCAGCACTCTGCCTTTGCTCTGTAAGTAGGATCTTAGATCTTAGCATTTCTCTTAGAGTTAGATAGAAATTTAGCCAGATTAGTCTAGCTGTTTTCTATATTTATGTCAGACTATTCTACAGTATTATTTTAAAGCATTTTCCTGTGATCTCTGAACTCTGTAATGTCATTGTGTTGCGTTTTTATTATTTACTATAAATATTTTAAACCTTTCAACTGTGGCTGTTTTATGTAAAGATAATTTAAGCTCTTAGAGTACATTGCATGTATTTGGTGACATTGTCCAAGCCACTCCAATAGCTTTAGCCCTGGGTCACACTTACTATTTGGATAACAGTAATATTACACAGTGAAATTTGTCACCCTTTGGGAAGGACTTATTAGTAGCTGATAAGAGTAGTTGGTGGCAGGAATTACTACCTTATAGCCTGGCAGGAGAGGGCATAGCTGGAGAATCTGTGCCAGTCTTCCCCAGGAGTGTGTGTGTGTGTGTTTGTATATAAACCAAATCTCAAAGTGCGTGTCAGCTACTTTGGCAGGGACACGAAGCACTGGTTGGACAGAGAGGGTACTGCAGGTTTTGGCTTGACTACTCGGCTGAGATCTGAATGCTATAGCTGTGCCAGTGGGGAATCGTATTGGGGATCTGGAGAGAAATGGAGAAACCAGCCCCAGACTGACTGATCTCTGTGTGCTCTTAAGGGAAATTGTACTTTACTGTGTGTGTACTTGTTATCCTTCCCAATGTGCATGCCCCTCACTGGTGCTAGTGGTGAGGATTGAAGCTCCTTGATTACTGGGCCAGTGCATGGGCATCACACTGTCCTATTAGCATTATGAATACTCCCCTGAGTCTGTCACTAATTCTGACAATATCCCTCACTGACTTCTGAAGCCTCTCTCTCACCACAATTCCCACACCATTTCTACCTTCTCTCCCTCCTGAGTAGTAGACTCTGGATCCCAAGCCATATTGCTTTGCTGCACTACCCTTCCATCTTGTCTCTTGAATACACAGGATGTCTGGCCTTCTCCGTATCATCATGTCATCCACTTCCAAGCTGTGTCCCGTCAGTAAACCCACATTAAGGGTAGCAATTCTTACTTCATGTTTGGCAGGTTGATTGGTTTTACGTCCAGCTTTCACTCAACAGAGCTATCTTAGGTAACCCAGGCTGGGCAACTAGACACCAGCAATCCAGTAGCTTATTGACCCAGGGCTGCTGAGCTTTATGGTGGGCACACACTGGCCAGCAGGGGCACATACCCTTCCCACCATTAGCATGGGTCCCTGGCGTAGGTTGGAGTAGGCCAGGTCCTCAAGCTACTTATTACTGTTAAGTACCTATGCCCATTTTAGCAACATTAATCAACATGACCGAATCACCTAGAGCCATATTTTACACCATCAAGTGGCTAGCCCTGTCACGGTCTAGACGTTTGCCTCATATGATGCAGCTGATTTAACCTAGTGGTGCATTGCTCTGACTTTAATGCAGAGGGCCCTGGGTTCAATATTTTTTGTTTGTTCCTCATAAAATGTGTGATTTTATGGCCAGTCACTTAAGTAATGTGAGACATTTGAGTATGAGACTTCATATAATTCAGAAAATGCATACTAAAACAAAACCTGTTATTCTAGCAACTTTCTAAGTTTATAACAGCAATATTTAAAATCTGTCACTGATTTTAGACCTTCCCCATTACATTTCGCTTTGTCCAGAATTCTTGCACAATGAGATTGAGAGGCATGCCTGTTAGTAATCTAGGAAGGCCCCACAGACAAATACTTTACTCTAAGAACACAGATGGAAGATTAGTAACAAGACATTTGTAATAAATATTGCCCATATCTCTCAAATGCCCAGATTTTTTTGCAGAATGTTCAGATTTTTGCCTCAGATTTTGGTCTGTTTCTCATAACATTTGTGGTTTTCTAGCAAATTGTTCAGGATTGAAGTTACTACATAAAAACATATGTTTGAGTTTTAGACAAGCTAATGGAAAATCTGTTTTTCTAGCAACTTTCTAAGATCAATATTTAAAATCTGTCCCTCATTTTGCACCCTTAAACCCCATTATATTTGGCTTAATCCAGATTTCTTGCACTTACAGGTTGACAGGTATTTGCTCCACAAGGCATTTGTTTTCTTTGTATATATCATTGTGTTGCATATAAAAACACATTTATTCCACTTAAAAAAGACATACTGATAAATGCTCTGTCATATAAGCAGACAGCTGCTGTCTGATACAATCCATAGAGTGTATCTCAAAGGTGAAATACAGATTAACAAGAAATAATTTTGGCAATAACAAAGGCCATGATGACTAAAACTGCTAAGCAGATGTGCTGTGAAAAGTTACAGTACTAACATGCTGATTAGGACAGATGGGCTGTGACAGCTTGTTAAAACACATTATAAAGGAAACCAAGTTCTCTTAACGTTTACTACCAAGAGGATAAACCAGATAAAACTCGGATAAGAGTCTTTAAGATAAACTGTCATATTCTGAAACAAAATAACTATAGCATGCATTTAACAGAAAACCAGCATCACCATTAAG